>NW_027198345.1:0-45750 GCF_038502225.1 Cherax quadricarinatus
CTGATGTGTTTTTGTTCTGAATTGGTCTTCTGTGTTACTGTTTTTTTTGTGTTACTGAATTGGTCTTCTGTGTTACTGTTTTTTTGTGTTACTGTATTGGTCTTCTGTGTTACTGTACGTGATGATCTTCTGTGTTACTGTACTGTGCTGGTCTTCTGTGTTACTGTACTGTGCTGGTCTTCTGTGTTACTGTTCTGTGCTGGTCTTCTGTGTTACTGTACTGTGCTGGTCTTCTGTGTTACTGTACTGGTCTTCTGTGTTACTGTACTGTTCTTCTGTGTTACTTCACTGTTCTTCAATGTTACTCAACTGTTCTTTTGTGTTTTTGTACTGAATTGGTCTTCTGTGTTACTGTTTTTTTGTGTTACTGTACTGCTCTTTTGTGTTACTGTACTGTGCTGGTCTTCTGTGTTACTGTACTGTGCTGGTCTTCTGTGTTACTGTACTGGTCTTCTGTGTTACTGTACTGGTCTTCTATGTTACTGTATTCTTCTCCTGCGTTACTTTACTGTACTGGGCTTCTGTGTTACTTTAATGTACTTGTCTTCTGTGTTACTGAAGTGTTCTTATGTGTTACTGTGCTGATCTTCTGTCTTACCTACTGTGCTGGTCTTCTGTGATACTGTACTGTTCTTCTGCGTTACTTTACTGTTCTTTTGTGTTACTTTACAGTTCTTCTGTGTTATTTTACTGTTCTTCTGTGTTCTTTACTGTTCTTCACTGTTACTCTACTATTCTTGTGTGTTGCTGTACTGTGCTGGAGTTCTCTGATACTGCACTGTTCCTCTGTGTTACAGTACTGTTTTTCTGTGTTACTGTACTGTTCTTCTGTGTTACTTTACTGTTCTTCTGTGTTACTTTACTGTTCTTCTGTGTTACTGTTCTGTTCTTCTGTGTTACTCTACTGTTCCTCTGTGTTACAGTACTGTTTTTCTGTGTTACTGTACTGTTCTTCTGTGTTACTTTACTGTTCTTCTGTGTTACTTTACTGTTCTTCTGTGTTACTGTTCTGTTCTTCTGTGTTACTCTACTGTACTGTTCTTCTGTGTTACTCTACTGTTCCTCTGTGTTACAGTACTGTTTTTCTGTGTTACTGTATTGTTCTTCTGTGTTATTTTACTGCTCTTCTGTGTTACTGTACTGTTCTTCTGTGTTACTCTTCTGTTCTGTGTTTTCTACTGTATTGATCTTGTGTGTAACTATGCTGTTCTTTGTGTTTCTGTACTGTACTTCTGTGTTGTGTTGTACTGTACTCGCCTTCTGTGTTAATGTAATGTTTTTGTGTTACTGTACAGTTCTTCTGTGTTACAGTGCTGTGCTGGTCTTCTGTGTTACTGTACTGTGCTGGTTTTCTGTGTTACTCTTCTGTTCAGGTCTTCTATGTTACCGCACTGTTCTTCTGTGTTACTGTACTCTTCTTCTGTGTTACTATACTGTTCTGTGTTACTGTACTCTTCTGCTCTTTTGTTTTACTGTAGAGCTCTTCAGTGAAACTGTACTGTCCTAGTTTTCTGAGTTACTGTACTGTGATTGTTCTGTGTTAAGGTACTGTTCTTCTGCGTTACTGTAATGTTCTTCTGTGTTACTGCACTGTACTGGTCTCTGTGTTACTGCTGTGTTCTCCTGTGTTACTCTACTGAACTTGTGTAATGTGTTACTGTTCTGGCCTTCTGCGTTACTTTAATTTGCCGGTCTTCTGTGTTACTGTACTGTACTGGTCTTCTTTGTAACTCTACTGTTCTTCTGTGTTATTGTATTGTGCTGGTAATTTATGTTGCTGTACTGTCTTCTGTGTTACTGTACTCTGCTTGTCTTCTGTGTTAGTGCTGTGCTGGTCTTCTGTGTAACTGTACTATTCTTGTGTGTTACTGTACCGTTCTACTGTGTTTCTGTACTGTATTCTGTGTTACTGTATTGTTATTCTGCATTATTGTACTGTACTGTTCTTCTGTGTTGCTGTACTGTACTGGTCTTCTGTGTTACTGTACTGTACTGTTCTTCTGTGTTACTGTAGTGTACTGGTCTTCTCTGTTACCGTACCGAACAGGTCTTCTGTGTTACTGTACTGGTCTTCCATGTTGCTGTACTCCACTGGTCTTCTCTGTTACTGTACTGTTCTTGTGTGTTATTCTACTAGTCTTTTGTGTTACTCTACTGTAATTGTGTTACTGTACTGTAATGGTCTTCTGTGTTACTGTACAGTATTAGTGTTCTGTGTTACAGTGCTGTGCTGGTCTTCTGTGTAACTGTACTGCTCTTGTGTGTTACTGTACTGTTCATCTGTGTTACCGTAGTGTTCTTTTGTGTTACTTTGCTGTGCTGGTCTTCTGTATTATTGTACTGTGCTGGTCTTCTGGGCTACTATACTGTTCTTTTGTGTTAGTGTATTGCACTGGTCTTCTGTGTTAGTGAACAGTTCTGCTGTTACTGTACTGTTGTTGTGTGTTATTCTACTGGTCTTCAGTGTTACTGTACAGTTCTTCTGTGTTACAGTATGTTACAAAACACGCGATTTCTAATAAGCTTAGAGATCTCCAGTGAATACTAGAAAGGACTGTTACTGGGTTTTTGTAACAAGTAGTCAGTATCCTGGTCCAATTATCCATTAGAATTCAATAAGAATTATTAGTGCTTCAGGATTACAACTGGTAGGCTACTAACTAGAGAAAATAAAATTTAATAAATTTATTAATAACAGTCTAGAGGTATAAGATCAAAGTAAATTAAATTAATATAAACAAACTAAGAATAATCACTTCTCTCGTGTACAATATTATTGTGCTGAAGGCACATATCACATCTTTATGTCTTAAGTACCGTCTGGTACATTAACATTTAATAAGATATTACAAATATGTACAAGTAAGTTTGTGTGTAAGTGCTCTAAGTAGTTCGCTATGTCTCAAGACTAGACCAGACTTAAACCAGTGACTGACAAAGTCCTCACATCAACTAACTTCTTGACCACCTGACAATCAGAATAGCTTGCTTTATCAATAAAACGTCTGCTAAGCCCAATAGCAATATAACAAGCAACTGCGACACAGACCCAGGATCAAGGAGATAATATAACGAGACTAAGTAGGGACCATCTGCAGATCCTCCACAAAAGTCACAAAACTCCCTTACTACTGAATCTAAGTTCAGCATAAGAAAATCCCCGATTGTGACAGTACACAGATACCAGTACAAATTAGGTCAGAAGCTACAGCTCAGGACCTGAGTTGCTCAGAGTGTCTATGCGACACACTACCTCAGTACAACGTCGAAAATCACTAAGTCTAGACAGTGTTCGGTGAACAGAGTTCTACAGAACCAACATAAAGCGACAAAGATGATTTTCCAACAAGGGCCCACAAGAGAGAGGAGTTTGGGGCGTCTTGCCAGGAATACGTCCAACCACCAAGAGAGTCTAGCCCAGACTGAATACTTCAGGCGAGGTGTGTACACCCCCTCGATCACGTGATAGCTCCGTGGACAGTTGCTGCCCAGCAACACCGAGAAGCCGGCAGAGTAACGAGCCACAAGCGATAATTACAGTAGTTAGACAATCAAGACTTGAACTATGAGCACATAATAATAATATATGAATGTTACATCCTACCTAACAACATAACTAAGACAAATAATAATATAAAGCAATATATTTACGATTTAGCTATTATCGCAAATATAAGCAACATAAAATTATATGAAAAGGTAATATACATTATGTATATTGTGACCCATTCAGGGGTTGCAACACAGTACTATACTGATCTTCTGTGTTATTGTACTGTTCTCCTGTGTTATTGTACTATACTGGTCTTCTGTGTTACTGCACTGTTCTTCTGAGTTGCTGTACTGTGTTGGTCTTCTGTGTATCTGTTGTGTTGTTGTGTGTTACTGTGTCGTTCTTCCGTGTTTTCCTGTACTGTGCTTGTCGTCTGTGTTACTGTAGTGTTCTTCTGTGTTACTGTAGTGGTCTTCTGTGTTACTGTACTGTTCTTCTGTGTTACCGTAGTGGTCTTCTGTATTACTGTAGTGGTCTTCTGTGTTACTGTAGTGATCTTCTGTGTTACTGTACTGCTCTTCTGTGTTACTGTAGTGGTCTTCTGTGTTACTGTACTGTTCTTCTGTGTTACTGTAGTGTTCTTCTGTGTTACTGTACTGTTCTTCTGTGTTACCGTAGTGGTCTTCTGTGTTACTGTAGTGGTCTTCTGTGTTACTGTACTGCTCTTCTGTGTTACTGTAGTGGTCTTCTGTGTTACTGTACTGTTCTGTGTTACTGTAGTGGTCTTCTGTGTTACTGTAGTGGTCTTCTGTGTTACTGTACTGCTCTTCTGTGTTACTGTAGTGGTCTTCTGTGTTACTGTACTGTTCTTCTGTGTTACTGTAGTGGTCTTCTGTGTTGCTGTACTGTTCTTCTGTGTTACTGTACTGTTGTTATGTGTTACTGTACTGTGCTGGATTTCTCTGTCACTGTACTGTGCTGGTCTTCTGTATTACTGTACTATGCTGGTCGTCTGTGTTACTGTACTGTTCTTCTGTGTTACTTTATTGTTCTTCTGTGTTGCTGTACTGTTCTCTTTGTTACTGTACTGTGCTGGTCTTCTGTGTTACTGTACTGTTCTTCTGTGTTAGTTTATTGTTCTTCTGTGTTGCTGTACTCTTCTCTTTGTAGCTGTACTGTGCTGGTCTTCTGTGTTACTGTACTGTTATTCTGTGATAGTTTTCTGTTCTTCTGTGTTACTCCACTGTTCTTTTGTGTTGTTGTACTGTACTGGTCTTCTGTGTTACTGTACTGTTCTTCTGTGTTAGTGTATTTGTTCTTCTCTGTTACTACCTTCCAACTCTAGTTTGTCCAGTACACCGAATTTTCTATTGGTCACCATTTTATTATCAGTTGGTGCCATTCCTTTCATCTTGGAATGTATTGGTCGTTGTATTTGAGGTTAGTGAGGTTTCTATTCATCGAGCATTGTTTCTCTGCGGACGAAAGAGAACACAGTCATGGAACGACAATGGTCATCCTCTACTGTGTTCGCTCATATAAATCATCCATCCTTAATTTACTAGAGGAAGCTTCTGCACCGATTATATCTGTGTTGTGACAAAGAGGCGAAAGTCTTTCCCACCAGAAGGGAACTGAAATAAAAAGTCACTGAAAGAATAATCTCTGTGGAAACACCACGATCAAGGTGACATAATACCAGTTGACTTGATTCATCTTATGCGGAACATACGAACCGCCACCTAAACTCTTTTACCAACAGAGTCCTGCCAAGACGTATTTCCAACAGAAACCTACCAGAGGTCTTCTACCAACAGTCTCTTAGTAACAATCTTTGCAGAAGTATTCTTCCAATAGCGTCCAGACTTATACACTTGAATCCTATCAACAGAATCCTAAGAAAAGAATCCTGCCAATAAGTCTTCTATCATATGTTTACCAAACAGATTACATACAGTGTTTAACTCTTGTGTATCAGACAGACTTTATACACATCTCTATACAACGGTGGTGGTGGTGGTGGTGGGGGTGGTGGTGGTGGTGGTGGTGGTGGTGGTGGTGGTGGTGGTGGTGGTGGCGGTGGTGGTGGTGGTGGCGGTGGTGGTGGTGGTGGTGGCGGTGGTGGTGGTGGTGGCGGTGGTGGTGGTGGTGGTGGTGGCGGTGGCGGTGGTGGTGGCGGTGGTGGTGGTGGTGGTGGTGGTGGTGGTGGCAGTGGTGGTGGTGGTGGTGGTGGCGGTGCGGTGGTGGTGGTGGTGGTGGTGGCGGTGGCGGTGGTGGTGGTGGTGGTGGTGGTGGTGGTGGCGGTGGTGGTGGCGGTGGTGGTGGTGTCGGTGGTGGTGGCGGCGGCGGTGGTGGTGGCGGCGGTGGTGGTGGCGGTGGTGGTGGCGGCGGCGGTGGTGGGGGTGGGGGCGGTGGTGGTGGTGGCAGTGGTGGTGGGTGGTGGTGGGTGGTGGTGGTGGCGGTGGTGGTGACGGCGGCGGTGGTGGTGACGGCGGCAGTGGTGGTGGCGGCGGCGGTGGTGGCGATGGTGGTGGTGGTGGCGGTGGTGGTGGTGTCGGCGGCGATGGTGGCGGCGGTGGTGGTGGCGGCGGTGGTGGTGGCGGTGGTGGTGGCGGCGGCGGTGGTGGTGGCGGTGGCGGTGGTGGTGGTGGCGGTGGTGGTGGCGGCGGTGTTGGTGGTGGTGGTGGCGGTGGTGGTGGCGGCGGCGGTGGTGGTGGTGGGGGGGGTGGTGGTGGTGGTGGCGGTGGTGGTGGTGGCGGTGGTGGTGGCGGCGGCGGTGGTGGTGGTGGTGGTGGTGGTGGCGGCGGTGGTGGTGGCGGTGGTGGTGGCGGCGGCGGCGGTGGTGGTGGTGGCGATGGTGGTGGTGGTGGTGGTGGTGGTGGTGGTGGTGGTGGCGATGGTGGTGGTGGTGGTGGTGGTGGCGGTGGTGGTGGTGGTGGTGGTGGTGGTGGTGGTGGTGGTGGCGGTGGTGGTGGTGGCGATGGTGGTGGCGGCGGCGGTGAAGAAAAACCACATAACAACAGAGAGGAACTTTCACCTATGAAACAAACTTCTTCATTCAATAGTTCCTTTCAACACTTGTCTTTTTCATTACTTACTGGACTTTCTGCCATATATCTCTGCAACATAGTGCACCACAACATTTTGTAATATATGTTAACATTGATACATTAGAGTACATAACAATAGTATGGGTGACATTAACACACAGTCGTACTGGCCAGGTTGTGGCAACACACAGTCGTACTGGCCAGGTTGTGGCAACACACAGTCGTACTGGCCAGGTTGTGACAACACACAGTCGTACTGGCCAGGTTGTGGCAACACACAGTCGTACTGGCCAGGTTGTGACAACACACAGTCGTACTGGCCAGGTTGTGGCAACACACAGTCGTACTGGCCAGGTTGTGGCAACACACAGTCGTACTGGCTAGGTTGTGGCAACACACAGTCGTACTGGCCAGGTTGTCTCAACACACAGTCGTACTGGCCAGGTTGTGGCAACACACAGTCGTACTGGCCAGGTTGTGACAACACACAGTCGTACTGGCCAGGTTGTCTCAACACACAGTCGTACTGGCCAGGTTGTGGCAACACACAGTCGTACTGGCCAGGTTGTGGCAACACACAGTCGTACTGGCTAGGTTGTGGCAACACACAGTCGTACTGGCCAGGTTGTCTCAACACACAGTCGTACTGGCCAGGTTGTGGCAACACACAGTCGTACTTGCCAGGTTGTCTCAACACACAGTCGTACTGGCCAGGTTGTGGCAACACACAGTCGTACTGGCCAGGTTGTGACAACACACAGTCGTACTGGCCAGGTTGTCTCAACACACAGTCGTACTGGCCAGGTTGTGGCAACACACAGTCGTACTGGCCAGGTTGTGACAACACACAGTCGTACTGGCCAGGTTGTGGCAACACACAGTCGTACTGGCCAGGTTGTGGCAACACACAGTCGTACTGGCCAGGTTGTGACAACACACAGTCGTACTGGCCAGGTTGTGGCAACACACAGTCGTACTGGCCAGGTTGTGGCAACACACAGTCGTACTGGCCAGGTTGTGACAACACACAGTCGTACTGGCCAGGTTGTGGCAACACACAGTCGTACTGGCCAGGTTGTGGCAACACACAGTCGTACTGGCCAGGTTGTGGCAACACACAGTCGTACTGGCCAGGTTGTGACAACACACAGTCGTACTGGCCAGGTTGTGGCAACACATAGTCGTACTGGCCAGGTTGTGGCAACACACAGTCGTACTGGCCAGGTTGTGGCAACACACAGTCGTACTGGCCAGGTTGTGGCAACACACAGTCGTACTGGCCAGGTTGTGGCAACACACAGTCGTACTGGCCAGGTTGTGGCAACACACAGTCGTACTGGCCAGGTTGTGGCAACACACAGTCGTACTGGCCAGGTTGTGACAACACACAGTCGTACTGGCCAGGTTGTGGCAACACACAGTCGTACTGGCCAGGTTGTGGCAACACACAGTCGTACTGGCCAGGTTGTGGCAACACACAGTCGTACTGGCCAGGTTTTGGCAGCACACAGTCGTACTGGCCAGGTTGTGGCAACACATAGTCGTACTGGCCAGGTTGTGACAACACACAGTCGTACTGGCCAGGCTGTGGCAACACAGCCGTACTGGCCAGGTTGTGGCAACACACAGTCGTACTGGGCAGGTTGTGGCAACACACAGTCGTACTGGCCAGGTTGTGGCAACACACAGTCGTACTGGCCAGGTTGTGGCAACACACAGTCGTACTGGCCAGGTTGTGGCAACACACAGTCGTACTGGCCAGGTTGTGGCAACACACAGTCGTACTGGCCAGGTTGTGGCAACACACAGTCGTACTGGCCAGGTTGTGGCAACACACAGTCGTACTGGCCAGGTTGTGGCAACACACAGTCGTACTGGCCAGGTTGTGGCAACACACAGTCGTACTGGCCAGGTTGTGGCAACACACAGTCGTACTGGCCAGGTTGTGGCAGCCACCACCAAAATTATTATTGTCAGTAGATCGAATCATCCAAGTTGACAGTTTTTATTTTCATCACCGAAAATTTTTATTTTGTATCTGTAGTGGTGAATGTTTTTTATGTTATTAATTAAGAGATGAGAGAACCCAATAAATGCACCAGGATGCATTTATAGGTTTGGGAAAGATATTTGAGAGATGTTAGTAGAGTTACAAATGTATTAAATCTTAGATAATGTTTTGGTAGCTATAGTGTTGAATTAGGTTATAATATGCAAGAAAGACGGTAAATATATACCTCAAAAAACAGGGTCTTTGATAATGTTGTATGATGTCACCTGTGGTCTTAAAGATGCTTGATGTCACTGTACTTTGGTCAGAAGATAATATATACAAAGCAAGCCATCACGTAGACCAGTTGTAACCGTAAACACAGCTTTATTAATATACTGTGTTAAAACTCTGTACACACACACACACAAATATGTATATACATATATATATTCATACTTAATTTGTGGTCATGTATGTATATATGTATGCATTTGCCATTGATTCCATCTGCGACCTTTAAACTCATTTACAAAACACGAGAAACAGAGAATATTACATTTTTTTTTAGTTTTCATGGAGGAGATTTAGAGATTTGCATTTGACACTTACCAATACACAATAACATGTACACTCATACACAATATGTGAACATTACACTCATTCTTACAAAATAACATGTACACATGAATTTCATTAACACGGTAATATGTACACATTATATTCATCAACACACAGTAACATGTACACATAACACCCATCCACAATAACATATACACATTACACCCATATACAAGAAAATGTACACATGACATACAAAACAGCATGTACACATGACACATACACAATAACACGTAAGCATTACATTCATTCATACATAAGAATATGTACACATGACACAGTCCTCCACTAGTGTCACAAACGTGTCCTGACTTTATATATTTACATGTTTCACAAACAATGTCGTCAAAATATCGTAAACCAGCGTATAAATGTATGTGAAAATACTTATATATGTGTACGTTTGTGCGCTTGTTAGCCTTTCTGAAATGAAAAGACCAATAAATAAATAAAAATGGAAACAGTGTAATGTTTAATACAGTTTTGTTGAAGGTGGAAAAGTTCTTCAACATTTGGTCATTCCTTCAAATAAAATAAAACACTCATAAATACTTTTAAACTGCTAAAGAAGAAAAAAAGGAATTGCAAAATTTATATTTACTAGCCTCTCCTGGGTGGCTGAGCTGGGTGTGAGCTTCGCCTACATTTACAGTGGCAGATTCATTCTTGGTTTCCGAGAAGTGATTTGGCTTCTAGGAAACCAAGAATGAATCTGCCACTGTAAATGAAGGCACTAAGCACATCTGCAAATATTACGCTAAAGGGGTGTGAAGGCCTATATATGAGAGAAAGTGCTGGAAGGGGAAGTGTCGTCTTGAAGCAGAATGCAGAGGTACTTTAATCCTAAGATGTACAAGGTCTTAATGAAACACAAGCCGCAGATATACATGCATGTGCGCATAATAACTACCCCCGAGGAGCGTAGCAGATATAAATCTGTTGTGCCTAACCTAACTGAGGAGCCCAAACCCTTTGTCCCTAAGAATTCCACGACCTTCACCATAAAATGTTTCAACTTTAATGATATCGGGAAGTGTTTCACTGAAGCTAATAATAACGCAGCTTTCAGTGAAGGTACGGTTATTAACGGAATGAATGTTTCAACAATTCTTAGAGATAATGGATACTCCTGTATTATCTCTAGTATGCTTTTCCCTAACTTAAATCCTTCGCGGTATAAAATTACTAAATTAACTTACTAATTAGGAAGAAGTGATTCCTTTCTAACAATCAGATGTTGCATAAGGTGCAAGTGGTTCTCAGGGTGGGTAGATGCAGTAGTTGCCCTAATAACTTCATGTTCTGTTTTGGTAGAGAACTTAGAAGGGGCTACTTTCCCATCTGTAGGAGACTGTTTTGGATTTTCAAGAGAGATTTGGAACCTAATATTTCTGTTTCTTCCCGTATAGCTCCAGAAGTGATTCAGGTAGATAACTTAAATCCGAGTGCTGATAGTCACGAAGTTCCTGGAATACCCTTAGAAAGTCAGTCATCAAAACCAGAGAGCACAGAAACTATTGAAGAATTACGAGTGATTGTATCTGTTCAACAACAGGACACGGTTAACGTCCTTACCAGAGCACAGTCCAAGGTAAAAACTGTTCATCCGTTGGTTCTTTCCAAAGGAAAACCTATTGAGCTTTCTCACATAGATTTAGAGGGTCTTCAAAAGACTTGTCCTTCTTTAGAGGAAACCTTGCAATTACCGATAACAGACAACGTGATTCAAAGAAAGAAATTTTCTTATAAATTTGTAAATAAAGATAATCTTTGATTCAAGAATAGTGTCCACGGACAATCCAAATGACGTGGGTAGAAGTCTGTTAGTAATTCCGAAGAATTGCTGCCAGACTATTTTGAAGATTTCTCATGACCTGCCTGTCTCTGGACATTTTTCACACAGAAAGACCTATGAGAAGATTAGGGACTTGTACTTCTGGCCTGGGATGCCTTCAGACATCTATAAGTATTGTAGATTTTGTCACGTATTTCAACTTTTCTCACAAAAGGGGAGAACTAAGAGAGTTCCTATGGTAAAAATACCAGTTTTTTTTCAGTCCCATTTGCTAGAGTTACAGTGGATATAGTTGGTCCTGTCACTCCTCGTTCATCAGGTCATAAATATATCTTGACTATGCGTCCAGCTTCCCAGAGGCGGTACCCTTGAAATCCATTACGTCAGTACAAGTTGCAGAAGCATTACTATCAATTTATCACGGGTAGGTATATCCAGAGAAATTCTTTCTGATCATGGGACACAATTTACCTCTGAATTAATGGATCAAGTTTATCAACTTGTGGGTGTTCAACCTCTTTTCACTACACCTTACCATCCAAATTATAACGGAAGAGTGGAACAACAACATTCCATCCGAAAGTCAATATTAAAGAAACTTTGCTTTCTTAAACCAACTGACTGACATAGATATCTACCATGTGCTCTCTTTACAATGCGTGAGATTCCAAGTGGTTCCCTTGGATATTCCCCTTTCGAATTACTTTATGGGAGACAAGCCTGTTGACCTCTATTTATCTTGAATGAACTGTGGGCCAAAGATATTAAACATAAAGTTCAAAACACATATTAGTTTCTTTTAGATCTTAGAGAAAGATTAGAAGAAAATGTTGGTTTGGTTGTCAAGAACCTGAATATGTCAATGGAAACCTAAAAGACCTATTTTGACCAAAAGAACTGTTAGAGGAAATTTAATATTGGTGATGAAGTTTAAGTTCTTTTCCAGACAAATCCAACAAATTGTTAATTTCCTGGCGCGGACAGTATAAAGTAGTAAAGGTCTGTAATAAGGTAGATTATCTCTTGGATGTCAAGGGTAAGGAAAGAATGTATCATGTAAATATTTTGAAACTGTACCACCGTAGAGAAGTTAATCTTTGCTTAAACTCCTTTGATGAAGATAGAACATCTTATAGCTTAGTTACAATTCACGATTCTTGTGAATGTAAAGTTTGTATTATAGATGTCGAGACTCGCACAGAACCGAAGGAACCTGTTCATTCTCCAATGAATAACTCAAACTTCAACATCAACAGTGAACTATCTAGTAAACAAAAGTCTCAAGTAAGTGCCTTAGTAAATACTTTTTAAGACGTATTTACAGAGATCCCAGGACTTACCACTACCGTTGTACACAAGATTGAATTGTCAGTTCATGAACCAGTAAGACGGAAAATCTATCCTGTTCCCGTTCACTTACGGAAAACATTTGATAATGAAGTTAACAAACTCTTAAAGTTAAATATCATAGAACCTTCTACATCAACTTTCTGTCCACCAGTTGTTATGGTAAAGAAAACAGACAATTCTTACAGACTGGCACAAGATTTTCGTTATTTAAACGCTATCACTAAATGGTATGCTGAGCCCATGCCAGTAATCGATCATGACTTGTATAAATTCCATGACTGTAAATTCTTCTCTGAGTTAGATATCTCACAAACATGCCATCAAGTATCATTACACCCAGACTCTAAACCATACACGGCTTTCCCTACTCATAGAAGACTAATGCAATATCGCACAATACTTTTCGGCTTGGTCACCGTGTGTGCCACGTATATCCGGCTTATGAGAATAGTCCTTTCTGACCTCAAGAATGTTTCAGTGTATTTAGATAATATTTACATCATGACTCATGTCTGGGAAGATCATCCTACTACACTGTCGCTGGTTTTAAAAAGAATAAGAGTTCATGGCCTTACAATTAAACCATAGAAGTGTTTACTTGGATATTTCCAGGTACAATACCTCGGGTTTATTTCTGACAATAGTTTATCACCTCTTACTAACAAGACGAAAGCACCTTCTAAATTGCAAAAAAAAAAAAATTGCTGAGAAGTTTCCTTGTGTCAGTAAATTTCTATAGAATTTTTGTGAATAATTTAAATGATCTGACTTCCATTCTCACAGACTGTTTAAAAAAGAATGTAAAGGAACCTCTTTGTTATGATGAGGCTGTACGAAGCTGCCAACAAAGACTTCGCATTTAAAGTAAGATTCACTGAGACAACAACACCATAAGTTTTGTAAACGGTACATTATTTAAAAATAGAATAGGATTTTATTGGTCAGTAACTGGAAAGTTCAAGATCGCAATTGATTTTTTAAATACCGTTCTCATGTAATATTTGTTATATATTTGCATTTACATTTACTGCTATTATATATATATAAAATATTCTTGTAATGTAAATTTTATATATTATATAAACGTCTTGTGTAGGATTCTGGAGGATCTGCTAACACGGGTATTGGTTAATTGCTCAGTTGTGCCCACAACTGCCTTGTTTCATCATTCATCAGTAGTTATTTTATTTTGGAGTGCAAGTGTCTGATGGAGCATATCTCAGTTTACATCAAATGTTATCACTGAAGATCTGAAGGCAATCATGAGAGAGTACTTCATGCAAACTAATAAAAAGAACACTTGTCACATACACAAACTAAAACAAATTCAAAGTTTCTACTAAGAAACACCAACGCAGCCTGTGGCAAGATCTGACACAGTTCCCTTCCCAACCTTTATCAGTAACTCACAATATCGTAGTAACATAATTGTACATTAAACAGCTCACGGAATGAACAGAATTCAGCCATGTGTTGAATCCTGTCCAGTCATATTATTAGCAAGTCATATAATTAACCAGTCATATAATTAGCCGATCACATGATTAACCAGTCACATAATTAACCAGCCACATAATTAAACAGTCACATAATTAGCCAGTCACATAATTAACCAGTCTCCAGAGTACGGCTAATGCTAACTTGTTTAATCTATAGATAAATATCTAGTTGGATGAATCTTATTAGGTTGTCATGGTGTAGTGGTTACATCACTGGACTGTTAAGTTTACAACTGGTTTGCTGTAGGTTCGAATACCGTCCCTTCCACGAAATGTATACAGTCGTGTTACTACGATTCTGCGAGTCACCAGGAAATTACTGGAGGGCCAGGTCATACGGGAATAAATTCAGTGATATGGAAGGGCATCATAGACGCAACTTACGTGGCCCAAGACTCCTCAACTTGTCACCAGCAGATATCAGAGACAGTATAGGAATAAATGTATTAGTCATCAAATGGAAAGTCGGTCACTACATTAAACAAGTGACAGATCAACCTGGTTGTGATGACTGTGTGGACCAGCTGGCCGCTCCACAAACGTTCATGTTATCATAGTGGGTAATAAATCTTCTCAGAATTCTAACTGCATTCCTATAATATTCAGTTTCATTAACTATTTTTCTCCAACTAATATTCTTAATGTTAGACACAGACATGCCAAAGTTACATTTTACATATTCCTTCAGGATACTTTTTTGGCTAACTTATCAACTTTATCTCGAAGGAGTAATTCCGTGTTGTTACAGTGAAAGTTATAGTTACTGGAGTCACTTTGGTTACAGTAACTATCAAGAATATGGATTTACAATATTTACAATAAAATGCTTCTGAGAGATCTAAGAATGTGGAAACAAGATAAGTCAAATACACTGGCTGCTCTTTATCATATGAAACCAGAAATAATAATTTAGTAAATAAATAAGTCTCTCTTTCTCACTTAGCATCTTCTTCACATCTTCATTTATATCAATATCTCTATATCAACACTCAAAAAATCAGGTAGAAAATATAATTTACCATTTCAGGAGACACCATCACCGCATTGGCTGCTCTTGACCACCTAAGTCAGCTGTCATCTCTCTCACCCTGCTGTCATCTCTCTCACCCTGCTGTCATCTCTCTCACCCTGCTGTCATCTCTCTCACCCTGCTGTCATCTCTCTCACCCTGCTGTCATCTCTCTCACCTTGTTAACTAGTCAATAATCACATTAGGTGTTGAGACTCAGTCTTGCCTACTAGATTACTGTGATCAGCATCACTGATTTGTGGCATCTTAGACCTTATCACAGCTATTTTTCGTGTTTTCGGGAAACATTATTAACTATTAATTATTAGTTTGCGACCACTGTCAGCCTAAGTTACCAGACCTGCCATGTGGAGGCCAGTGGTTCGTTTTTAATGTTGCCTCGTTTTCCACTTCCCAAGGTACGCCCCTCTTTCTCTTGCCTTCTCTATGCTTCTGTTTCATGTTTCCAGGTCTCCATCCGTGGACCCCGGATGTCAACCCTTCCACACTCCCCACTTCTATTTTCTTGGTGCTTTCCCTAGTTTCGTGTCCTCTAAGATAAATTGCCTTAATAACTTCCCCAGGTTCAGTTGATCTTGCTGGTTGCAAACTTGGTCTTTTCTAGCTGGTCTAGTCAGGTGTGGTCGCAGCCAGGAGAGGTCATAGTCAGGAGTGGTCACAGTCAGGAGTGACTATAGATATGGTCATAGTCAGGAGTGGTTATAGATGTGGTCATAGTCAGGAGTGGTTACAGATGTGGTCATAGGAGCGGTTACAGATATGGTCATAATCAGGAGTGGTTATAGATGTGGTCATAGTCAGGAGTGGTTATAGATGTGGTCATAGTCAGGAGTGGTTATAGATGTGGTCATAGTCAGGAGTGGTTATAGATGTGGTCATAGTCAGGAGTGGTTATAGATGTGGTCATAGTCAAGAGTGGTTATAGATGTGGTCATAGTCAGGTGAGGTCATAGTGAGGTATGGTCATCGTTAGGTGTGGTCATAGTTAAATGTGGTCATAGTTAAGTGTGGTCATAGTTAGGTGTGGTCACAGTTAGGTGTGGTCACAGTTAGGTGTGGTCATAGTTAGGTGTGGTCATAGTTAGGTGCAGTCATAGTTAGGTGTGGGCATAATCAGGTGTGGTCATAGATAGGTGTGGTCATAGTTAGGTGTGGTCATAGTTAGGTGTGGTCATACTCAGGTGAGGTCATAGCCAGATGAACTCATAGCCAGGCGAGGTCATAGTCAAGTGTGGTCATAGTTAGGTGTGGCCATAGCTAAGTGAGGTCATAGTTAGGTGAGGTCATAGTCAGGCGTGGTCGTATTCGGGTGTGGTCATAGTTAGGTGTGGTCATAGTTAGGTGTGGTCATTGTCAGGTGTTGTCATAGTTAGGTGTGATCATAGGTGAGGTCATAGTCAGGCGTGGCCATAGGTGAGGTCATAGTCAGGCGTGGTCATAAGTGTGGTCATAGTCAGGTGAGGTCATAGTCAGGTGAGGTCATAGCCAGGCGTGGTCATAGTCAGACGTGGTCATAGTCAAGTGAGGTCATAGTTAGGTGAGGTCATAGTTAAGTGAGGTCATAGTTAGGTGAGGTCATAGTTAGGTGAGGTCATAGTTAGGTGAGGTCATATTCGGGAGTGGTCATATTCGGGCGTGGCCATTAGTTAGGTGAGGTCATAGTCAGGCGTGGTCATATTCGGGCGTGGTCATAGGTGTGGCCATAGTTAGGTGAGGTCATAATCAGGCGTGGTCATATTCGGGCGTGGTCATAGTCGGGTGTGGTCATAGTTAGGTGAGGTCATAGTTAGGTGTGGTCATAGTTAGGTGTGGTCATAGTTAGGTGTGGTCATAGTTAGGTGTGGTCATAGTTAGGTGTGGTCATAGTTAGGTGTGGTCATAGTTAGGTGTGGTCATAGTTAGGTGTAGTCATAGTTAGGTGTGGGCATAATCAGGTGTGGTCATAGTTAGGTGTGGTCATAGTTAGGTGTGGTCATAGTTAGGTGTGGTCATACTCAGGTGAGGTCATAGCCAGATGAACTCATAGCCAGGCGAGGTCATAGTCAAGTGTGGTCATAGTCAGGTGTGGCCGTAGCTAAGTGAGGTCATAGTTAGGTGAGGTCATAGTCAGGCGTGGTCATATTCGGGTGTGGTCATAGTTAGGTGTGGTCATAGTTAGGTGTGGTCATTGTCAGGTTTTGTCATAGTTAGGTGTGATCATAGGTGAGGTCATAGTCAGGCATGGCCATAGGTGAGGTCATAGTCAGGCGTGGTCATAAGTGTGGTCATAGTCAGGTGAGGTCATAGTCAGGTGAGGTCATAGCCAGGCGTGGTCATAGTAAGACGTGGTCATAGTCAAGTGAGGTCATAGTTAGGTGAGGTCATAGTTAAGTGAGGTCATAGTTAGGTGAGGTCATAGTTAGGTGAGGTCATATTCGGGAGTGGTCATATTCGGGCGTGGCCATTAGTTAGGTGAGGTCATAGTCAGGCGTGGTCATATTCGGGCGTGGTCATAGGTGTGGCCATAGTTAGGTGAGGTCATAGTCAGGCGTGGTCATATTCGGGCGTGGTCATAGTCGGGTGTGGTCATAGTTAGGTGAGGTCATAGTCAGGCGTGGTCATATTCGGGCGTGGTCATAGTCGGGTGTGGTCATAGTTAGGTGAGGTCATAGTCAGGCGTGGTCATATTCGGGCGTGGTCATAGTCGGGTGTGGCCATAGTTAGGTGAGGTCATAGTCAGGCGTGGTCATATTCGGGCGTGGTCATAGTCGGGTGTGGCCATAGTTAGGTGAGGTCATAGTCAGGCGTGGTCATATTCGGGCGTGGTCATAGTCGGGTGTGGTCATAGTTAGGTGAGGTCATAGTCAGGCGTGGTCATATTCGGGCGTGGTCATAGTCGGGTGTGGCCATAGTTAGGTGAGGTCATAGTCAGGCGTGGTCATATTCGGGCGTGGTCATAGTCGGGTGTGGTCATAGTTAGGTGAGGTCATAGTCAGGCGTGGTCATATTCGGGCGTGGTCATAGTCAGGTGTGGGGTGTGTTCATAGTTAGGTGAGGTCATAGTCAGGCGTGGTCATATTCGGGCGTGGTCATAGTCGGGTGTGGTCATAGTTAGGTGAGGTCATAGTCAGGCGTGGTCATATTCGGGCGTGGTCATAGTCGGGTGTGGTCATAGTTAGGTGTGTATTTGTGTGTGTGAGCGCGCGCGTGTGTTTGCTTCCCCTAGTTCTGTGTTTCCAGAAGTCCATCTGCGGGCCCTCAGATGAACTGCCTTCCTCACTTCCCCAGGTTCGGCGGTTGTGGCCCCTTCCTAGTGACCTTGTTGGATGGTAACTTGGTCTTGTCTAGCTGGTCTACTGCCGAGACTGTCCAGGTGGGCGGAATTACAGGAGGGAACACACAGAAAACTGCGTCCTGTAATTACTCCCACCAAGACAGCCTGGAACAGTAGTCAGCCAGACAACACCAAGCTGCCTCACAACTCGGCCACCAAGCTGAGGTTACTTAGTGATAATCTCGGACTTCTATTTAAATTTAATAACGTGTTTATATTAATTTCTTTTGTTTTTACTTACGTAGCTGTATAATTGTTTATGGACGTTTTATTGTGTGTATATCTTTGTTGGTATGTTAATCTATTTCTTCCCACCAAGAAATCTGCAACAAAAAAGTTAGCAGCTTTCTGTTTTGTTGTAATTCGTCCATTATGTTTATACAACACACTCAAATGTAAAGAAATAAGCGTACCTGTACAATCAAATATTTATGTATCTCCGCACATGAACTCCACACACACACACACACACACACACACACACACACACACACACACACACACACACACACACACACACACACACACACACACACACACACACACACACACACACACACACACACACACTCACAAACACACACACACACACACACACACACACACACACACACACACACACACACACACACACACACACACACACACACACACACACACACACACACACACACACACACACACACACACACACACACACACACACACACACACACACACACACACACACACACACACACACACACACACACACACACACACACACACACACACACACACACACTGCATTCGTTCCACTCTAGCATGTGTGCAAACTCAAATTTCCATGCACATATACCATGTCGATATTAGTGACAGATGGACTTGTTGGGTCGATGATACCAGCTGTTCTCTCTTATATAGCAAATTAAGTCATGTTCTATCATACTCTAGAATTTGTATATAATATTTGTGTTGCTGCTCAAATGTTTTAAAGAAAAATGTACTACAATACATAATAAAAATCTGTAGATAATGAAAGTATATGACCAGGACGCCTCTTTGTTAATGTTTCTCATACTGTTTTATGTGAACGTTAATGTAACACCATAAATGTTGAGGTCTGTTGTCTGTTGAACGGTGTGATCCACTATGCTGTGTTTAATGTAACATCAGTGCTTAACATATAAACTCATAATGGTGTAAGTAGATTGTGACCTAAATGACCATTGTACAATTCTTATTAATTAACTATAACAACTTTCCATTTATGAATATCCTCTCACTTATAATATTTTTCAGATGGCAAATCTTCATGTAAGATTATAATGATCTATCATACAACAAACTATAATTATTCTGAGACGCCAGAGTATTGTTGGTGAGGAAGCCGAGTAGAAAACATTGCCAGAAGTATTTCTTTACAGAGTATCTGAGGAGCAACACCAACTCCAGCACCAAGATGTTACCTCAGATAATTATGATAATAAACCTACAAAATACCATCAATAATTATGATAACAGGAATACAGAGTAACATCAATAATTATAATAAGAACTATTAGTAATCATTAGGATATATTTTTCTGTTATTATATTTCGATATTACCTTCACAAAATATTACTGAAATAACAGTAGAGATTAAGCTTATTCAATACAAACATTTATAACAATATTGGTATCAAAACTTTTGCATCATTAAAAACAGTTGGTGAGAAGTGTAATATAATGACGAGGAATAACAGTGAAGATCATTATAACTTGATTATTATTGAATTTCTTTTGTATTTATGATTTATGGCTGCATTTTATTATGCTTAAGTACTTAAATATGTTCATAATATTTCCATAATCTGAGAAGTTTTAAATATGTAAGTTAATTGTAAAATATTATAAATAAAGAGATAATAAATTCATTTTATGGATCGAAAGTTAGAAGAAGCATTCTTAATTGCCGATTGAAAAATTAATAATCCAGTTAATCAATAAAAATCGTGAACTGGAACTAATGGCAGGGAACAGTAGCGTGAGTCATGTGTTCAGGAAACTACCAGACCAGTAGTAAAAGTTTGAAGCTGATCAGATGAGTCATTCTTCGTAAGATGCATCAGCCTTTAAATATTGAAGTCGTTCAGAAATAAACGTGATTTAACGGAAATATTTAACGGAAATCTGCTGCTACACCTCTCTGCCGTTGTCGAATTTCTGGGCATCATTTTCAAAAGTTATATTTCACTGTCTTCGTTGAGTCCCTCCCTTATTATCTTCCATTGATTGTTATAACCTTGTTGAAGTATATGAACTCTTATAAACGAGAACCAGAACCAGAGATCTCAGATCTCTGGTATCACACAGTGTCGTCTGCTGAAAGTCACAAAACTGTCTGTATGGCCATCACAAAACCTCTGTTGCATTATGCGAAGTAGCAGTTGCCAGAATCAAGCCATTATATTCCACATGTATGTTCTGTACTTTTCTTATGTATCACTATACTGTTCTGTTACTTTGCTTTTTTATGTGTTATTGTGCTTTTATTGCTCTTAACCCATACTGTTATTGTACACTTTTATAAGTTACTTTGTTGTTCTTCGGTGTTACTGTATCATTTTTTGAGTGTTACTGTACAGTTGTTGTATGTTGATATGCTGTTCTTTAATGTTGGTGTAATGTTCAAGTATGTTGTTATACTCCACCTTCCACACCAGTGCCTCACATTCATGTCTCTCAAAACAATATTAATGCCAAATAACACTACAGAAAACACAAAAAAACATTAACTCGAGAAAAATCATTTTAGCAGCTGATTCTGCAACCTGACAAGTTTACCACATTGTTGATCCTGCAACCTGACAAGTTTACCACATTGTTGATCCTGCAACCTGACAAGTTTACCACATTGTTGATCCTGCAACCTGACAAGTTTACCACATTGTTGATCCTGCAACCTGACAAGTTTACCACATTGTTGATCCTGCAACCTGTCAAGTTTACCACATTGTTGATCCTGCAACCTGACAAGTTTACCACATTGTTGATCCTGCAACCTGACAAGTTTACCACATTGTTGATCCTGCAACCTGGCAAGTTTACCACATTGTTGATCATGCAACCTGTCAAGTTTACCACATTGTTGATCCTGCAACCTGGCAAGTTTACCACATTGTTGATCCTGCAACCTGACAAGTTTACCACATTGTTGATCCTGCAACCTGGCAAGTTTACCATATTGTTGATCATGCAACCTGACAAGTTTACCACATTGTTGATCCTGCAACCTGGCAAGTTTACCACATTGTTGATCCTGCAACCTGGCAAGTTTACCACATTGTTGATCCTGCAACCTGGCAAGTTTACCACATTGTTGATCCTGCAACCTGACAAGTTTACCACATTGTTGATCCTGCAACCTGGCAAGTTTACCACATTGTTGATCCTGCAACCTGGCAAGTTTACCACATTGTTGATCCTGCAACCTGACAAGTTTACCACATTGTTGATCCTGCAACCTGGCAAGTTTACCACATTGTTGATCCTGCAACCTGACAAGTTTACCACATTGTTGATCCTGCAACCTGGCAAGTTTACCACATTGTTGATCCTGCAACCTGGCAAGTTTACCACATTGTTGATCCTGCAACCTGACAAGTTTACCACATTGTTGATCCTGCAACCTGGCAAGTTTACCACATTGTTGATCCTGCAACCTGACAAGTTTACCACATTGTTGATCCTGCAACCTGGCAAGTTTACCACATTGTTGATCCTGCAACCTGGCAAGTTTACCACATTGTTGATCCTGCAACCTGACAAGTTTACCACATTGTTGATCCTGCAACCTGGCAAGTTTACCACATTGTTGATCCTGCAACCTGGCAAGTTTACCACATTGTTGATCCTGCAACCTGGCAAGTTTACCACATTGTTGATCCTGCAACCTGACAAGTTTACCACATTGTTGATCCTGCAACCTGGCAAGTTTACCACATTGTTGATCCTGCAACCTGACAAGTTTACCACATTGTTGATCCTGCAACCTGGCAAGTTTACCACATTGTTGATCCTGCAACCTGACAAGTTTACCACATTGTTGATCCTGCAACCTGGCAAGTTTACCACATTGTTGATCCTGCAACCTGTCAAGTTTACCACATTGTTGATCCTGCAACCTGACAAGTTTACCACATTGTTGATCCTGCAACCTGGCAAGTTTACCACATTATTGATATATCCGATACAGCTGTTTTAAACAAATATTTATTGCTATACTGTTACATTATGTTGTTTTATGGGAACAGTTTTCATTCAGTGTCAATCACAATTCTGACTTACACTGTTTCACAGACAAATTGGGACACAGAATCTGACTCTTTTAGTTTTAAATTTTACTGTCATCTCACTCGCCCTGCTGTCATCTCACTCACCCTACTGTCATCTCTCTCACCCTGCTGTCATCTCACTCACCCTGCTGTCATCTCACTCACCCTGCTGTCATCTCTCTCACTCTGCTGTCATCTCTCTCACCCTGCTGTCATCTCTCTCACTCTGCTGTCATCTCACTCACCCTGCTGCCATCTCTCTCACCCTGCTGTCATCTCACTCACCCTGCTGTCATCTCACTCACCTTGCAGTCGTCTCACTCACCCTGCTGTCATCTCACTCACCCTGCTGCCATCTCACTCACCCTGCTGTCATCTCACTCACCCTGCTGTCATCTCACTCACCCTGCTGTCATCTCGCTCACCCTGCTGCCATCTCACTCACCCTGCTGTCATCTCTCTCACCCTGCTGTCATCTCTCTCATCCTGCTGTCATCTTACTCATCCTGCTGTCATCTCACTCACCCTGCTGTCATCTCACTCACCCTGCTGTCATCTCTCTCACCCTGCTGTCATCTCTCTCACCCTGCTGTCATCTCACTCACCCTGCTGTCATCTCACTCACTCTGCTGTCATCTCTCTCACCCTGCTGTCATCTCTCTCACCCTGCTGTCATCTCTCTCACCCTGCTGTCATCTCTCTCACCCTGCTGTCATCTCTCTTACCCTGCTGTCATCTCTCTCACCCTGCTGTCATCTCTCTCACCCTGCTGTCATCTCTCTCTGCTGTCGTCTGTCTCACCCTGCTGTCATCTCTCACCCTGCTCCCATCTCACTGACCCTGCTGTCATCTCACTCAAACTGCTGTCATCTCACTCACCTCTTTTAACTATTCAGTAACACTACCATCTTCATCCTGGTCATGTCTCTCTGATTTAGGCTTCTCAGTCTTCACTATCTATTGGGTGTACTCACCTAATTGTGGTCTCAGGGGTCACGTCATGGCTCCTGGACCCTCCTATTCACTGGTCGCTACTAGGTCCACTTTCTCCCTGCTCCATAAGCTTTATCGTACCTCTTCTTAAAGCTATGTAAGAGTCATGAGCTAGAAGGTCTACCAGCTGTGTGTGTGTGTGTGTGTGTGTGTGTGTGTGTGTGTGTGTGTGTGTGTGTGTGTGTGTGTGTGTGTGTGTGTGTGTGTCGTAGAGGTGAGGCAGAGATGAAACAAAAAATGCATCTGAACATATGAAACATAAATGCAAGTCCACTACGCCAGTTTCCACTTCCTGACACCTCTGTGCCTGAAGAAATACTTCGAAACATCCCTGTGACCCATCCGAGTCTTCAACTTCCAGGTGTGACCCCTAGTTGGTGTGTCCCATCTCTCAAACATCCTGTCCCTGTCCACCTTGTCAATTCTCAGTATTGTATGTGTGTGGGGGGGGAGGGGGATCGGCATAACTAATCAAACGATTCCACTATTCAGCCAACAGGAGACTAAAAAAAATTTTTTGATGCGAAAAGTTTGCGACCACTGTCAGCCTCAGAGTTTAGTTAACCCTGAGTTACCAGACCCTGCCACGTGGAGGTCAGTAGTTCGTCTTTAAGGGTCCCCGCCCCTCCATTCTCTACCATCCTGGGGCTTCCCTCAGGCCCAAGTATCCAGGAGTCCATCTGTGTCCCGTCAGGTATTCTCCCTTCCCAACTTTTCCAAGGTACGTCCGTCATTCTGCTGTCTTCTCTCTGCTTACCTTCTGGATCATGTTTCCAGGTCTCCAGTAATATAGAAGACCAGTAGTGTAACACACAAGTAAAACAGAACAATAAATAAGGCAGGACATAACAATACAGTAAATCACAATAAAAACACAGTAGAACAGTATAGTAATACACAAGTACCGCACAACAGCATACAAAAACAACACAGTAAACTACAGAAACACTAGAGCAACATACTAATACATAAAACAACAAACAGTCTTAGAGACATTAACAAAGAGTTGTAGCGGCCAGGTTGTAGGATCCGACGCGGAAATTCTTTTTGTCAAGAGGTCGAGTCTCACAGTTTGTTGTCCTTATTTTCTTGCCCGAGATATTTTTTGTGGCTGCGATTGTGAATATTTTTCTAAATATAGAGGTTAGAAAAGTGAACAAATGAAAAATTAGAAAGTGAGAGAGACTTTAACTGTTCAGAAATTATTTCTGGTTACTTCTTACCTTCCATAAGACAATTCATTAGTGTCGATTTTGCTTTATTCAAGACAAGTTTCTTTCTATTGTTGCTTCTGTACATCTTCACATATATGAAGAATATCTTCAAACATTATATAACAACATTCTTCATCCAGTTTATACAGAATTTTATCAAAAGTTACACTCAAGAATATCCTTATTTCCCTTTCATTGTCTGTGCAAAATAATTGAATTTTTACATCTGTGAGAGACAGCGCAGATATGTGCATGAGAATGTGCGCACAAGTGTGAGACAGCGCAGATATGTGCATGAGAATGTGCGCACAAGTGTGAGACAGCGCAGATATGTGCATGAGAATGTGCGCACAAGTGTGAGACAGCGCAGATATGTGCATGAGAATGTGCGCATATCTGCGCACATTCAGAATATTAAACAGTACATATACTTAGAAATTTGTATTTACATACATGTAAAACTTGGACCAAAGTATTATATGTGTTGTAGTTTATGTGCCCGCTTGTACTCACTTAATTGTGGTTGAAGGGTTGAGCCACAGCTCCTGGCCGCGCCTCTTCACTGGTCGCTACTAGGTCACCCTCCCTGCTCCATGCCTCCAGTACATCACTTTCCAGACTATTCCAATTTCTGACAACTCTTTGACTGAAGAAATACTTCCAATTGTGTGTGTGTGTGTGTGTGTGTGTGTGTGTGTGTGTGTGTGTGTGTGTGTGTGTGTGTGTGTGTGTGTGTGTGTGTGTGTGTGTGTGTGTGTGTGTGTGCGTGAGTGCGCGCGCTCGTGTACTCACCTATATTTTCTCGTAGTTTTCAATACTTCATTAGTTTGATTTCAGTGTTTGTAATTTATCGCTGTAACATTGATCTTACTGACCTTCTCCCTTTGTTTTACATTCAATCTTTCATCAGCAACAATCCTTGTTTACGGCGCCATGGGAAGCTTCCCCAGTACCAGCTGTATAATTACTGCTTTAACCTGCAACTTCACTACACTAAACACTATGTTCCTTTTTCTCTTCTCAAAGCGCAAAAGCATTTTTTTCAGCAATTTTCTCACTCCAAAACCAGACAGAAAATCACTAATTGTTTGTAGTTCACACACACACATGTGACCATCTTAACACAAGAGCCGGGAATGTAATGACCACACAACAGAAATGTAGTGATCTCTGTTATACTTAGTAACGAAAGATCATGAAAATCACATTCTTATATATAGCAACTCCAAAGATACAAATATTACACTGTTATACATAATAAGAGCAGAATTAAGAGGATCACATTGTTATTCATAGTAACGCCAAGGATACAAAGATTATGTTGTTATACATAGTAATACCAGAGATACAGTGATCACAGTGTTGTACATTGCAACACCAGAGATACAGTGACCAAGCTGATATACACAGTAGCACCAGATTCAATGATCACATTGTTATACATAGTAACACCATAGATACAGTGATCAAGCTGTCATACATAGTAACACCAAAGATACAATGACCACCCTGTTATACACAGCAGCACCAAAAAGGAATTAAACAAATATAACACATAAATAAAAGGATCAGATGAAAAACAGATGGTCTGGCTGGCTGGGAGGTTCTTCTCTTCTGGCTGGCTGGGAGGTTCCTCTCTTCTGGCTGGCTGGGAGGTTCCTCTCTTCTGGCTGGCTGGGAGGTTCCTCTCTTCTGGCTGGCTGGGAGGTTCCTCTCTTCTGGCTAGCTGGGAAGTTCCTCTCTTCTGGCTGGCTGGGAGGTTCCTCTCTTCTCGCTGCCTGGGAAGTTCCTCTCTTCTGGCTAGCTGGGAAGTTCCTCTCTTCTGGCTGGCTCGGATGTTCCTCTCTTCTGGCTGGCTGGGAGGTTCCTTTCTTCTTTCTGGCTGGGAGGTTCCTCTCTTCTGGCTGGCTGGGAGGTTCCTCTCTTCTGGCTGGCTGGGAGATTCCTCTCTTCTGGCTGGCTGGGAGGTTCCTCTCTTCTGGCTGGCTGGGAGGTTCCTCTCTTCTGGCTGGCTGGGAGGTTCCTCTCTTCTGGCTGGCTGGGAGGTTCCTCTCTTCTGGCTGGCTGGGAGGTTCCTCTCTTCTGGCTGGCTGGGAGGTTCCTCTCTTCTGGCTGGGCCAGGTTTACAGGGATACAATGCTCACATGTAATAACATGGGAGGACACAGATTTCTTGTGTCTTTCCCTGTTATTATATCAACTTGTATATATTGATATTATAACAATTGTGTTGTAATATATATATATATATATATATATATATATATATATATATATATATATATATATATATATATATATATATATATATATATATATATATGGGCAGTGCTACAAGGAGTTGCCCTCACAACACACTCAGCACTCATCAACACTGTTATGTGTTCTTCACTCACATACACACTCAGCACTCAACAACACTGTTATAACGTGTGCACTCATCAACACTGTTATAATGTGTTCTTCACTCACATACACACTCAGCACTCATCAACACTGTTGTAATGTGTTCTTCACTCACATACACACTCAGCACTCATCAACACTGTTATAACGTGCTCTTCACTCACATACACACTCAGCACTCATCAACACTGTTATAATGTGTTCTTCACTCACATACACACTCAGCACTCATCAACACTGTTATAATGTGTTCTTCACTCACATACACACTCAGCACTCATCAACACTGTTGTAATGTGTTCTTCACTCACATACACACTCAGCACTCATCAACACTGTTATAACGTGTTCTTCACTCACATACACACTCAGCACTCATTATTCACGCCATGTAATTGTTGTTTCTTACTGAATTCCTGTGACATTCAGATTCATTATTTGCTTATCTTTTAACAATACAAATAAGGTACAAATATATGTTATTTGTATCACTGAGATTATTATATATAGTAAAATAACTATTATAAGAACATTTCGCCCACCATAATAAAGTTATGCATAATAACACTAGAGATTCAGAGATCACGCTGTTATACACAGTAACACCATAAATACATTCATCACACTGTTATACATGTTAACACAGAAGATACAAAGACGACGATGTTATATACAGAAACATGCATAAAATTAATTTTAACAGACTACATACTACGACATATAAATAGAAGAATAAAATTTAAAAAAATTGGCCTCACCATGGTGGTGTAACCGGACGGGAAGTTCTTCTCTTCTGGCTGGACTACGGTACGAGTCTACCCGGGTGGATGTATTTACTCAGCACAGATTTGTGTGTGTCCCTCTCTGTAATTACATCTGTCTGTATATAAGGATATTAAAACATTTGTTCTAATATCATATATGGGTAATGCTCCATGGGGAGGCTACATTTGAAGAGTTAAGTTCCTCTTTGAGGAAATGCTGTGTTTGGGGTTCACAGCTCTCAACGTCCCCCTCAAATGTACTATAACAGTTCCTGTTTTTTCTTCTGATACGAAGCAGTTTTGTTAACCGAGTGAGTGTGTGAGTGTACAACATATTATTGCACATTGTTAAAAGTTGAATAGGTGTGGAAGTGTTAAGCACATTTATACACATTGTTAAATTGTGTTAAGTGAGCTTGAGAGTACAGAGTACATTATTATACATTGTTAAAGAATACTGAGTGGGTGTGGGAGTGTAGACTAATTTAACACACATTGCTACAGAGTGCAGAGATTGACCAAGTCACTGGACAAAGATCAACATAGATCGAGACGTTGTTTCATGACAAGACTGTCTGGTAAAAAACATCTTTTCCTCGTCCTTTTAAATGGCACAAAGCATCACCTGTTTTTTTTTTTAATTAATACTTAAATATGACAGAGAAACCCGCCTATGGCGACGAAATATGAGAGAGAAAGCCGTCAAGGGAGACGACATATGACAGGGAAACCAGTCCTGGGCGATGATATATGACAGAGAAACCGGGCTATGCCAACGAAGTATGATAGCGAAACCCGTCACGGGCGAAGAAATATGTCAGGGAAACCCGTCCAGAGCTACGAAATATGATAGGGAAACCCGTCCTGGGCGACGAAATATGACAAGGAAACCCGTCCATGGCAACGAAATATGACAGGGAAACCCCTACAGGGCGACGAAATATATAAGGGAAACCCGACTAGGGCTACAGTATATGGCAGGCAAGCCCTTCCAGGGCGACGAAATACGACAGGGAAACCCTACTTGGGGGACGAAACATGTCAGTGAAACCTGTTCAGAGCGACGAAATATAAGAGGGAAATAATAGAGGGCGACAAAATACGACAGGGAAACCCCTCAATGGCGATCGAATCTGGCAAGGAAACCCTTCCAGGGCGACGAAATATAAGAGGGAAATAATAGAGGGCGACAAAATACGACAGGGAAACCCCTCAATGGCGATCGAATCTGGCAAGGAAACCCTTCCAGGGCGACGAAATATATAAGGGAAACCTGTACAGGGCGACGAAATATGACAGGTAAACCCGTCCAGGGCAACGAGGTATGAGAGGGAAATCCATCTAGGACGACGAAATATGACAGGGAATCCTGAATTGGCAGACGAAATATGACAGGGAAATCCATCCAGGGAGACGAAACATGAGAGGGAAACCCTTTCATTGCAAAATTATATGACGGTGAAAACCATCCAGGGAGATGAAATGTAACAGGGGAAACTGACTAGGGCAACAAAATATATCAGGGAAACTCGTACAGGGCTACGAAATATGACAGAGAAACCTATACAGAGCGACGAAATAAGACAGAAAAACCCGTCCAGGGCTACGAAATGTGAGAGGAAAACCCGCCCAGAGCGACGGAATTTGACGAGTAAACGCGTTCAGGGCGACATAATATGATAGAGAAAACGTCGAGGGAGGCGTAATAGTACAGAGAAACCGGTTCAGGGCGATGTAATATGACAGAGAAACACGTCCAAGGCGACGTAATATTACAGGGAAATTCGTGGAGTTCAACGAAATATATCCAGGAAGACAGAATATGACATGGAAATCATTCCAGGGCGACGTAATATGACAGGAAAACTCGTCGAGGGCGATGAAATGTGAGAGGGAATCCCGTCCAGGGCGACGAAATATGAGAGGGAAACCTGTCCAGTGTAACGAAATATGACAGGACTACCCGGCTTGTGCAACGATATACGAAAGAGAAACATGTCGAAGGAGATGAAATATCACCAGGAAAACCGTCTAGGACGATAAAAAAAATAACAGGGATTCCCTTCGAGAGCGATGGAATATGAAGCTGAAATACGTCCAGGGCGAAGAAATATGACAGGGAAACCCGTCTCGGGCGAGGAAATATGATAGGAAAAGCCGTCCAGGGCGACGTTATATAAAAGGGAAACCCGTCAGGGACGACATAATAAGACAGGGAAAAATATCCATGGCGAAAAAATATGACAGTGAATCCCAACCAGAGCGAGGAAATGTGACAGCGAAATCAATCAATGGCGATGGAATACACAGGGAAAGCCATCCAGGGCGACTGAATATGACAGAGAAACCTGCACCTGGCGACGATATTTGACAGGGAACCTGTCCAGTGTGATGTAATATGAGAGGAAAACCCGACTAAGGAGACGAAATATGACATGGGAAACTCGTACAAGGCGACGAAATATATCAGAGAAACCCGTTCTGCCATCTGTGTCCCCTCAGATATTCTCCATTCCTCACTTACCATCCTACACTTCCTATCCTAAACTTCCTATCCTACACTTCCCATCCTACACTACATCTTCCCCAGGTTCATGTGTCTAGGAGTCCACCTGTGTCCCCTCAGATATTCTCCCTTCCTCACTTCCCATCCTACACTTCCTATCCTAATCTTCCTATCGTACACTTCCCATCTACACTAAGTCTTCCTCAGGTTCATGTGTCCAGGAGTCAATCTGTGTCCCCTCATATTATCCCTTCCTCACTTACCATCCTACACTTCCTATCCTAAACTTCCTATCCTACACTTCCCATCCTACACTACATCTTCCCCAGGTTCATGTGTCTAGGAGTCCATCTGTGTCCCCTCAGATATTCTCCCTTCCTCACTTCCCATCCTACACTTCCTATCCTAAACTTCCTATCGTACACTTCCCATCTACACTAAGTCTTCCCCAGGTTCATGTGTCCAGGAGTCCATCTGTGTCCCCTCAGATATTCTCCCTTCCTCACTTCCCATCCTAAACTTCCTATCGTACACTTCCCATCCTACACTAAGTCTTCCCCAGGTTCGTGTGTCCAGGAGTGCATCTGTGTCCCCTCAGATATTCTCCCTTCCTCACTTCCCATCCTAAACTTCCTATCGTACACTTCCCATCCTACACTAAGTCTTCCCCAGGTTCGTGTGTCCAGGAGTCCATCTGTGTCCCCTCAGACATTCTTCCTTCTTCACTTCCTATCCTACACTTCCTATCCTATATTTCCTATCCTACACTTCCTATCCTATATTTCCTATCCTACACTTCCTATCCTATAAGTCCTATCCTATATTTCCTATCCTACACTTCCTATCCCAACTTTTGCATCTAAGCCTTCCCCGGGAATTCATCCGTGGGCCCCCAGATGTCTTCCCTTGAAGTCTGGTGATGCCTCACCTAGTCCTACCCCCCGGTCCATGGTCAGCAAGTCCCACCCCAGGTCCGTGGATCCAGGTATACACCCTTCACCACTTCCCTGAGGTCAGCAAGTCCCACCCCAGGTCCGTGGTTCCAGGTATACACCCTTCACCACTTCCCCGAGGTCAGCAAGTCCCACCCCAGGTCCGTGGTTCCAGGTATTCACCCTTCACCACTTCCCTGAGGTCAGCAAGTCCCACCCCAGGTCCGTGGATCCAGGTATTCACCCTTCACCACTTCCCTGAGGTCAGCAAGTCCCACCCCAGGTCCGTGGATCCAGGTATTCACCCTTCACCACTTCCCTGAGGTCAGCAAGTCCCACCCCAGGTCCGTGGATCCAGGTATTCACCCTTCACCACTTCCCCGAGGTCAGCAAGTCCCACCCCAGGTCCGTGGTTCCAGGTATTCACCCTTCACCACTTCCCTGAGGTCAGCAAGTCCCACCCCAGGTCCGTGGATCCAGGTATTCACCCTTCACCACTTCCCTGAGGTCAGCAAGTCCCACCCCAGGTCCGTGGATCCAGGTATTCACCCTTCACCACTTCCCTGAGGTCAGCAAGTCCCACCCCAGGTCCGTGGATCCAGGTATTCACCCTTCACCACTTCCCTGAGGTCAGCAAGTCCCACCCCAGGTTCGTGGATCCAGGTATTCACCCTTCACCACTTTTCCTGAGGTCAGCAAGTCCCACCCCAGGTCCGTGGATCCAGGTATTCACCCTTCACCACTTCCCTGAGGTCAGCAAGTCCCACCCCAGGTCCGTGGATCCAGGTATTCACCCTTCACCACTTCCCTGAGGTCAGCAGTTTCAGCCAGCCTTGAAGCACTGTCCATATATGATATTACTACACAAGTGTATTAATATCAGTATACGAAGGTAGATGTTATTACAGAGGAGGACACGCAGATAATCTGCGCTCTGTAATAACATCCTCCTGGACAGACTCGAACGTCGACTACCTGAGACATGAGAGATCTCTATCACAGTTCGTCCACCAAGAACTGGCCACTAGTGAAAATCTGGAACATATATTTATATTTAATATTGTTCCTATGTTAATTGTTAGCTTGATTAATTATTTAGTTGTATAAGTGATTTTGTGAACGTATTTAGGTTCGTAGATTAGTGTTGTTGTGTGAACGTTAGCGGCGCGTGACGCGTCAAGCGCTGAATTATACGAAAAATATGAAAAGAATTGAAAAATGAGTTAATGTTACCGAGAAAGAGCTGAAGAATCTGGTAACATTTTGGTGTATGTCTCGTCTCTGTACGATAATTCTCTAAAAAGGTTACCGTAATTATAATAAATGAGGTAAATGCGTAATTGTTGTGACGTATACCATAACAGTAGTATATTTGTTGTCATTTTCTAGACATTTTTCGTCATTTTTTTGCTCATATTTTAGTGCCAAATGCTACAAAATACAAATTGGTAACCCTCTGGTGGCTGCAGTTTGAGCTGCTTCAACCACAAGTCTCTCAGTGTTGACTAACAGTCGACAGGTAGATGGGGTATGCTGCTCTGAGTGACCAGCAGACCCCTAATGACCTGTAATTTTGCCATATATTGTACAAATTTCATACACAATGCCTCGCCCGAAGAGACAGTATTCGCATGCGATTAGAAATTATGAAAAAAGCTAAAGAAATGAAGGCAGCAGCGGCAGGTAGAGTAGCAGACTCGTGGCTGCCATCACTAACACTGGTCAACACCACACATTGTTTACTGCTGGGGAAATAACTGATGTTTCTGAAGACCAGTCACTTGTTGAACAAGTAAAGCGAAAGTGTAAGATGACCTGTGTAGCCAGCACCTCCATGGTCACCCAAGATGCCGGCAGCAGCACTGTGGCCATCCCAGATGTGGCCACCCCACGTGGCCGTGCCAGACCTAGAGGATTGAAGCGTGAACAAGGTGACTCATCTGTGGCCACCACCACCATTGTGGCCACAGTGACCACGCCTTTACCCATATATACATCTGTTTTGACCACACCTGTGGTTACATATGTGACAACCTCATCACAAATGACCATATTTCCTGCGGCCACCCTAGACATGGTCACCCCAGATGTGGCCACCCTAGACATGGCCACCCCAGATGTGGCCACTGTCGCCAGCCAGCTCAGCTGTCACCATCTCCCCAGAGCTGTCACCATCTCAGCTGCCACTACTCAGTTGCCAGTCAGCTCAGCTGTCACCATCTCAGCTGACCACAGCTCAGCTGACCCTGTCTCAGTTGTCACCATCTCAGCTGACCACAGCTCAGCTGACCCTGTCTCAGCTGTCACCATCTCAGCTGACCACAGCTCAGCTGACCCTGTCTCAGCTGTCACCATCTCAGCTGACCACAGCTCAGCTGACCCTGTCTCAGCTGTCACCATCTCAGGTGGAATCTGTCATTATCCTTTTGGCTGTTATCACTGAAAGGAATTGTACGCCTAAGCAACCTAAACCTCTTAGATGACATGACTTCTGTAACCTGGGGTACCTTAGTTGCACTTGCCCAATAGTTATCTATGGATGGGTATGGACAAATACCCATGGGTATGGACAGAATACCTATGAACTTCATGATTTCTTCAGAATCAGTTACAAAAGTAGTATCTATGTTTTTTTGTTTGGCATGCAAATTTTTAATATGTGATGTTGTCTATCACATTTTGAGTAAAAAACTTGCTAAAATTATCAAATGCACAGATAATTTCAAGAGGCTTTTCATGTTGGTATATAATCAAAGAGTCATTTTGGATGTGTTTTTTTTTTGCTCCATTGTGTCTGAGCTTGAACAACTTGAAGAGTAAGTTCATCATGAAGATGATCATCACGGTACTCCTCGATCGTAATACCTTCCTTTCTCTGGGCTAATTTAGGCTTTTTGGATGGCCTATCTCCCTCCTCATCACTTGACACCTCTGCATCTGGTGGCAAGTATTCATCACTTCTCTTTGGAGGACTCACCGACTCACCATTAAACAATTTCTCATTGATCTGGAAGGACAATTAGAATGTTCTGTACACACCCAAGACACTACCGAATTTATATATGCATTAGAAAAATTATTATAAATATTTATTTACTGAAATTGCTAATTTGAACTTGAGGGCGGGGTAGTGGTCAGCCTAGGAAAGGCTGGAGGGAGGGGGTAAGGAGGTTTTGTGTGCGAGGGGCTTGGACTTTCAGGCAGTTAATGATATGCCCATGCACTCTGCCCCAGGCCCGGGCTCTTGGAGCTCCGTGTTCATCAAGAACTGCAAGAAGCCTCTGTTACGTGCCTTCAGCATTCTATGGAGGGAGCATGGACACAGGGGTCCTCCCACAATCACTAAAATCAACATACATAGCCCCATTCCGCAAAGGTGGCAGCAAAGCAGTTGCAAAGAACTACAGACCGATAGCACTCACAACCCATATAAAAATCTCTGAAAGGGTTCTAAGAAGCAATATCTCCAAACACCTACATATTCATCAGTTACGCAACCCAGGGCAACACAGGTATAGAGCAGGTCGCTCCTGCCTGTCCCAGCTACTGGACCACAATGGCAAGGTCCTGGATACTCTAGAGGATAAACAAAATGCAGATGTAGTATTCACAGATTTTGCGAAAGCGTTCGACAAGTGTGGCCACCGTGTAATAGCGCGCAAAAGTTGGTGGATGGATCTATAACTTCCTAACAAATAGAACACAAAGAATGATAGTAAAGAGAGTAAAGTCTAAGGTAGCTACAGTAAAGGTCTGTTCCACAAGGCACAGTACTCGCTCCTATCCTGTTCCCCATCCTCATATCTGACATAGGCAGAGATGTAAGCCATAGTTCCATGTCTTCCTTTGCAGATGACCCCCGAATTGCCATGACAGTGTCTTCCATCGAAGGCACTGCTAGACTCCAAGTGGACATCAACCAAATCTTTAAATAGACCGCAGAAAACAATATTATATTCATTGAAGAGAAATATCAACTACTCAAATATGGAAAACTTGAGGAAATAAAAACTGTATCAGGGAATACAACAAGTTCTAAGTAGACAATAGAACGAGAAACTAATGTGCAGGACCTGGGAGTGATGATGTCACCTTCCAAGACCACAACAATGTATCTATCTCATCTGCTAGAAAAATGATAGGATGGATAATGAGAACCTTGAGAACTAGGGATGCCAAGCCCATGATGATTCTCTTCAAATCGCTTGTTCTCTCTAGGCTGGAATACTGCTGTACTTTAATTGCCCCCTTCAAGGCAAGCGAAATTGATGGCCTGGAGAGTGTACAGAGAACTTTCACTGCACACACAAGTACGATGAAGCACCTAAATTACTGGAAATGGTTGAAGTCCCTTGATTTGTATTCCTTGGAACGCAGGCGAGAAAGATACATGATAATATACACTTGGAAAATCCTAGGGAAATTAGTACCAAACTTGCACACGAAAATCACTCCCTACCATAGCAAAACACTCAGCAGGAGATGCAACGTTTCTCAAATGAAAAGCAGTGGTGCCACGAGTGCACTAAGAGACAGCACAATAAGTGTGAAGGGCTCAAGACTGTTCAACTGCCTCTCAGGATACGTATGGGGAATTACCAATAGACCCCTTGCTGACTTTTAAGAAGGCGTTGGACAGGCACTTAAAGTCAGTACCTGATGTACCGGGCTGTGGGTCATACGTCGCTTTGTGGCGCCCGTACTTTTCACTTGGGGTATGTTACAGTGCCTGCCGAGTCTTCTGCTGTCGTAGGCAGTGATTTCTGTGTTATTTCATGATCACATTTTTAAGTACTTTAAATTATCTCATAAAAACCTCGTCACAGATGTCAATAACATACAACCTTCTACGTATATTTGCAACATTTTCCACATCGTTCCCTGTATCACACAGTCATATTTTTACTTCCAATTCCACAAATGGCACTTCTTTAACTTATATAATTAACGTTGATGCTTCAATGAAAACGCCTCGAGTCATGTGGTTTTCAGTTTCTAAATCTCCTCTTTTGTGAATATACTTTATCTTTATAATCACTACTACAGACATAATACTGCATTACGCTTTACTTCATATAAGTAAAAATGTTTATTTCCGTATAATTCCTATTGTTTCTCATGTCCCTTTACCTCTTGTACAAAGGAAATACATGAACTTTCAATGCTAATCCTTTCTCTCGTGTCCCTCCTTCATACATACACCGAACAAATACACCAACAATTTTTCAGATTACCCTTCACACTGCTTGCAGTTTCTCAATTTTAATCTCATTTACCAAAAGCTGTTTCTATTACATTTTCAACATTCTGCTGTTCCTCTCACTTCACACACGCCTGCGGCTCACTTCACACACGCCTGCGGCTCACTTCACACACGCCTGCGACTCTCCACTCACACTAATACGTGTAAATTATTTTCGTTGAATACGATTTTTTTCTGCATCCTTTTTATCTACTGTGCATTGAGTAATTTCTTGAAATATATTTGTCATCTTCCCTTAGTCAGCTTTCCAATTCTTTCGATCTTCATAGATCCATTTACACCTTTTCTATCCTCTTCTTATATTTTATCAAAAAGCTTTTTTGGGGTTCAAGTGGTCGCTCACATTCTATTTCGTATTCTTTATTACTCTCTATTATCTTTCTCTTATTTTCCAGCGATTTTTTTCTTCTCAATATTTATCATCATTCCACTAAGCATCTCCCATCACGTCTGCAGCGACTCTGCCATCACCAGTACGATGTTCATCACACAGTCAACACACAACATCACCAGTACGATGTTCATCACACAGTCAACACACAACATCACCAGTACGATGTTCATCACACAGTCAACACACAACATCACCAGTACGATGTTCATCACACAGTCAACACACAACATCACCAGTACGATGTTCATCACACAGTCAACACACAACATCACCAGTACGATGTTCATCACACAGTCAACACACAACATCACCAGTACGATGTTCATCACACAGTCAACACACAACATCACCAGTACGATGTTCATCACACAGTCAACACACAACATCACCAGTACGATGTTCATCACACAGTCAAGACACAACATCACCAGTACGATGTTCATCACACAGTCAAGACACAACATCACCAGTACGATGTTCATCACACAGTCAACACACAACATCACCAGTACGATGTTCATCACACAGTCAACACACAACATCACCAGTACGATGTTCATCACACAGTCAACACACAACATCACCAGTACGATGTTCATCACACAGTCAACACACAACATCACCAGTACGATGTTCATCACACAGTCAACACACAACATCACCAGTACGATGTTCATCACACAGTCAACACACAACATCACCAGTACGATGTTCATCACACAGTCAACACACAACATCACCAGTACGATGTTCATCACACAGTCAACACACAACATCACCAGTACGATGTTCATCACACAGTCAACACACAACATCACCAGTACGATGTTCATCACACAGTCAACACACAACATCACCAGTACGATGTTCATCACACAGTCAACACACAACATCACCAGTACGATGTTCATCACACAGTCAACACACAGTACATGTTCATCACCAGTACGATGTTCATCACACAGTCAAGACACAACATCACCAGTACGATGTTCATCACACAGTCAAGACACAACATCACCAGTACGATGTTCATCACACAGTCAACACACAACATCACCAGTACGATGTTCATCACACAGTCAACACACAACATCACCAGTACGATGTTCATCACACAGTCAACACACAACATCACCAGTACGATGTTCATCACACAGTCAACACACAACATCACCAGTACGATGTTCATCACACAGTCAACAAACATCACCAGTACGATGTTCATCACACAGTCAAGACACAACATCACCAGTACGATGTTCATCACACAGTCAACACACAACATCACCAGTACGATGTTCATCACACACAACATCACCAGTACGATGTTCATCACACAGTCAACACACAACATCACCAGTACGATGTTCATCACACAGTCAACACACAACATCACCAGAACGATGTTCATCACACAGTCAACACACAACATCACCAGTACGATGTTCATCACACAGTCAACACACAACATCATCAGTACGATGTTCATCACACTCAACACACAACATCACCAGTACGATGTTCATCACATAGTCAACACACAACATCACCAGTACGATGTTCATCACACAGTCAACACACAACATCACCAGTACGATGTTCATCACACAGTCAACACACAACATCACCAGTACGATGTTCATCACACAGTCAACACACAACATCACCAGTACGATGTTCATCACACAGTCAACACACAACATCACCAGTACGATGTTCATCACACAGTCAACACACAACATCACCAGTACGATGTTCATCACACAGTCAAGACACAACATCACCAGTACGATGTTCATCACACAGTCAACACACAACATCACCAGTACGATGTTCATCACACAGTCAACACACAACATCACCAGTACGATGTCATCAGTCATCACAGTACGATGTTCATCACACAGTCAACACACAACATCACCAGTACGATGTTCATCACACAGTCAACACACAACATCACCAGTACGATGTTCATCACACAGTCAACACACAACATCACCAGTACGATGTTCATCACACAGTCAACACACAACATCACCAGTACGATGTTCATCACACAGTCAACACACAACATCACCAGTACGATGTTCATCACACAGTCAACACACAACATCACCAGTACGATGTTCATCACACAGTCAACACACAACATCACCAGTACGATGTTCATCACACAGTCAACACACAACATCACCAGTACGATGTTCATCACACAGTCAACACACAACATCACCAGTACGATGTTCATCACACAGTCAACACACAACATCACCAGTACGATGTTCATCACACAGTCAACACACAACATCACCAGTACGATGTTCATCACACAGTCAACACACAACATCACCAGTACGATGTTCATCACACAGTCAAGACACAACATCACCAGTACGATGTTCATCACACAGTCAACACACAACATCACCAGTACGATGTTCATCACACAGTCAACACACAACATCACCAGTACGATGTTCATCACACAGTCAACACACAACATCACCAGTACGATGTTCATCACACAGTCAACACACAACATCACCAGTACGATGTTCATCACACAGTCAACACACAACATCACCAGTACGATGTTCATCACACAGTCAACACACAACATCACCAGTACGATGTTCATCACACAGTCAACACACAACATCACCAGTACGATGTTCATCACACAGTCAACACACAACATCACCAGTACGATGTTCATCACACAGTCAACACACAACATCACCAGTACGATGTTCATCACACAGTCAACACACAACATCACCAGTACGATGTTCATCACACAGTCAACACACAACATCACCAGTACGATGTTCATCACACAGTCAACACACAACATCACCAGTACGATGTTCATCACACAGTCAACACACAACATCACCAGTACGATGTTCATCACACAGTCAACACACAACATCACCAGTACGATGTTCATCACACAGTCAACACACAACATCACCAGTACGATGTTCATCACACAGTCAACACACAACATCACCAGTACGATGTTCATCACACAGTCAACACACAACATCACCAGTACGATGTTCATCACACAGTCAACACACAACATCACCAGTACGATGTTCATCACACAGTCAACACACAACATCACCAGTACGATGTTCATCACACAGTCAACACACAACATCACCAGTACGATGTTCATCACACAGTCAACACACAACATCACCAGTACGATGTTCATCACACAGTCAACACACAACATCACCAGTACGATGTTCATCACACAGTCAACACACAACATCACCAGTACGATGTTCATCACACAGTCAACACACAACATCACCAGTACGATGTTCATCACACAGTCAACACACAACATCACCAGTACGATGTTCATCACACAGTCAACACACAACATCACCAGTACGATGTTCATCACACAGTCAACACACAACATCACCAGTACGATGTTCATCACACAGTCAACACACAACATCACCAGTACGATGTTCATCACACAGTCAACACACAACATCACCAGTACGATGTTCATCACACAGTCAACACACAACATCACCAGTACGATGTTCATCACACAGTCAACACACAACATCACCAGTACGATGTTCATCACACAGTCAACACACAACATCACCAGTACGATGTTCATCACACAGTCAACACACAACATCACCAGTACGATGTTCATCACACAGTCAACACACAACATCACCAGTACGATGTTCATCACACAGTCAACACACAACATCACCAGTACGATGTTCATCACACAGTCAACACACAACATCACCAGTACGATGTTCATCACACAGTCAACACACAACATCACCAGTACGATGTTCATCACACAGTCAACACACAACATCACCAGTACGATGTTCATCACACAGTCAACACACAACATCACCAGTACGATGTTCATCACACAGTCAACACACAACATCACCAGTACGATGTTCATCACACAGTCAACACACAACATCACCAGTACGATGTTCATCACACAGTCAACACACAACATCACCAGTACGATGTTCATCACACAGTCAACACACAACATCACCAGTACGATGTTCATCACACAGTCAACACACAACATCACCAGTACGATGTTCATCACACAGTCAACACACAACATCACCAGTACGATGTTCATCACACAGTCAACACACAACATCACCAGTACGATGTTCATCACACAGTCAACACACAACATCACCAGTACGATGTTCATCACACAGTCAACACACAACATCACCAGTACGATGTTCATCACACAGTCAACACACAACATCACCAGTACGATGTTCATCACACAGTCAACACACAACATCACCAGTACGATGTTCATCACACAGTCAACACACAACATCACCAGTACGATGTTCATCACACAGTCAACACACAACATCACCAGTACGATGTTCATCACACAGTCAACACACAACATCACCAGTACGATGTTCATCACACAGTCAACACACAACATCACCAGTACGATGTTCATCACACAGTCAACACACAACATCACCAGTACGATGTTCATCACACAGTCAACACACAACATCACCAGTACGATGTTCATCACACAGTCAACACACAACATCACCAGTACGATGTTCATCACACAGTCAACACACAACATCACCAGTACGATGTTCATCACACAGTCAACACACAACATCACCAGTACGATGTTCATCACACAGTCAACACACAACATCACCAGTACGATGTTCATCACACAGTCAACACACAACATCACCAGTACGATGTTCATCACACAGTCAACACACAACATCACCAGTACGATGTTCATCACACAGTCAACACACAACAGTATTGCATCAATAACCACTTTTTACATCATCATCACATCTATACAAAATAACCAGCTTCTTCCATCTACTTTTACTACGGTTCCTTTATAACACTTTCTCCACTTTCAACATTATTCTGCTTGCTGATATCAGTCACATCGGCTGCTGAATAATGATCTTGTATATCAGTTTTTTCAAAAGTAGACATGAAGGAATAATAATAATAATAATAATAATAATAATAATAATAATAATAATAATAATAATAATAATAATAATAATAATAATAATACCGCAGCTATTATTATTATAATTATTATTATATTTTTCTCAGTCGTTTTCATATTTTGTACATTACATGTACGGAGATAAATTAAAGTCGGCAGTTATTCATTACCTGGAAAGTGTAGTGCAGTTTTTATCTACAGGATAGTTACACTGAGAGCTGCATGACTCAGTATATATACACTGAGAGCTGCATCATTCTCAGTATATATACACTGAGAGCTGCATGACTCAGTATATATACACTGAGAGCTGCATGACTCAGTATATATACACTGAGAGCTGCATGACTCAGTATATATACACTGAGAGCTGCATGACTCAGTATATATACACTGAGAGCTGCATGACTCAGTATATATACACTGAGAGCTGCATCATTCTCAGTATAGATACACTGAGAGCTGCATGACTCAGTATATATACACTGAGAGCTGCATGACTCAGTATATATACACTGAGAGTAGTATAGATACACTGAGAGGTGCATCATTCTCAGTATAGATACACTGAGAGGTGCATCATTCTCAGTATAGATACACTGAGAGGTGCATCATTCTCAGTATAGATACACTGAGAGGTGCATCATTCTCAGTATAGATACACTGAGAGGTGCATGACTCAGTATATATACACTGAGAGGTGCATCATTCTCAGTATATATACACTGAGAGGTGCATCATTCTCAGTATATATACACTGAGAGGTGCATGACTCAGTATATATACACTGAGAGGTGCATCATTCTCAGTATATATACACTGAGAGGTGCATCATTCTCAGTATAGATACACTGAGAGGTGCATGACTCAGTATATATACACTGAGAGGTGCATCATTCTCAGTATAGATACACTGAGAGGTGCATCATTCTCAGTATAGATACACTGAGAGGTGCATGACTCAGTATATATACACTGAGAGGTGCATGACTCAGTATATATACACTGAGAGGTGCATCATTCTCAGTATAGATACACTGAGAGGTGCATGACTCAGTATATATACACTGAGAGGTGCATGACTCAGTATATATACACTGAGAGCTGCATCATTCTCAGTATAGATACACTGAGAGGTGCATCATTCTCAGTATATATACACTGAGAGGTGCATGACTCAGTATATATACACTGAGAGGTGCATCATTCTCAGTATAGATACACTGAGAGGTGCATCATTCTCAGTATAGATACACTGAGAGGTGCATGACTCAGTATATATACACTGAGAGGTGCATGACTCAATATATATACACTGAGAGCTGCATGTCTCTCAGTATATATGCACTCAGAGCTGCATCACTCACTATATATAGACTGAGAGGTGCATGACTCTCAGAATATATACACTGAGAGCTGCATCACTCTCAGTACACATACACTGACAGCTGCATCACTCTCAGTATATACACACTGAGAGGTGCATCACTCTCAGTACATATACACAGAGTTGAGTGACACTCAGTATATATACACTGAAAGCTGCATCACTCTCACTATAAACTGAGAGGTGCATGACTTCCATTATATATATATATATGTATATATATATATATATATATATATATATATATATATATATGAGATATATATCAGTATATATACACTGAGAAATGCATGACTCTCAGTATATATACACTGAGAGTTGCATCACTCTCAGTATATACACACTGAGAGGTGCATCACTCTCACTATATATACACTGAGAAATGCATGACTCTCAGTATATATACACTGAGAATTGCATCACTCTCAGTATATACACACTGAGAGGTGCATCACTCTCAGTATATATTCACTGAGAGCTGAATGACTAAGTATATTTACACTGAATGCTGCATCACTCTCAGTATACATACATTGAGAGATGCATGACTCAGTGTATATATATACTGAGAGCTGCATGACTCCCAGTATATATACACTGAGAGGTGCATCACTTTCAGTGTATATAAAATGGGAGCTGCATCACTCTCAGTATATGTACCCAGAAGTGCATGACTCTCAGCATATATACACAGAGTTGCATGACTCAGTATATATACACTGAGACGTGCATGACTCAGTATATATACACTGAAAGCTGCATCATTCTCAGAATATATACACAGAGGTACACGATTCAGTATATATACACTGAAGTGCATGACTCAGTATACATACACTGAGAGGTGCATGACTCAGTATATATATATACTGAGGTGCATGACTCACTATACATACACTGAGAGGTGCATGACTCAGTATATATATATATACTGAGGTGCATGACTCAGTATATACTGAGAGCTGCACGACTCCCAATATATATACACTGAGAAGACATCATTCTCACTATATATACACTGAGAGGTGCATGACTCATTATATATACACTTAGAGGTGCATGACTCAGTAATATACACTGAGAGGTGCATCATTCTCAGTATATATATACTGAGAGGTGCATGACTCAGTATATATACACTGAGGTGCATGACTCACTATACATACACTGAGAGGTGCATGACTCAGTATATATATATACTGAGGTGCATGACTCAGTATATACTGAGAGCTGCACGACTCCCAGTATATATACACTGAGAAGACATCATTCTCACTATATATACACTGAGAGGTGCATGACTCATTATATATACACTTAGAGGTGCATGACTCAGTAATATACACTGAGAGGTGCATCACTCTCAGTATATATACACTGAGAGGTACACGACTCTCAATATATATACAGTGACAGGCGCAAGATTTTCAGCATATATACACTGACAGGGGTATGACTCTCAGTATATATATACACTTAGAGCTAGATGACTCATTATATATACACCGAGAGCTGCACGACTCTCAGTATATATACACTCAGAGGTGCATGACTGTCCGTATATATACACTGAGAGGTACATGCCTCTCAGTATATATATACTGAGACCTGCATCACTCATTATATATTCACTGAGAGGTGCATGACTCTCAGTATATATACACTGAGAGGTGCATGACTCTTAGTATATGTACACTGAGAGGTGCATGACTCTCAGTATATATACACAGAGCTCATTCCTCTCAGTATATGTACTCTGAGAACTGTATGACTCTCAGTATATATACACTGAGAGGTGCACGACTCTCAGTGTATATACACTGAGTATATATATATACACTGACAGGTGCATGACTCAGTATATTTACACTGAGAGGTGCATGACTCAGTATATATACACTGAGAGGTGCATGACTCAGTATACATGCACTGAGAACTGCACGACTCTCAGTATATATATAGTGGGTAGCACTCTCCTGTCTGCCCTTGTCATTCCCATTCTAGAGCTGGTTGAAGCACAGTCTGCTCTCTAGTGGCTTCTATTCTGCCTTGCTTACCGTGGAGTGCACTAATACCTATTGTTGTACATAGTGTATATAGTGTACATAATTCTTTACTTGGTGAAGGATAATACAAGTCAAAAGTTTTTCTGCTGTGTATATTTTGCTCCCTTTACACCCAGGATAACAGGCCTTTGAATTCCTGGGTTGTAATATATGCAAAGAGTGATGAAGCTCTCAGTGTATATATACTGAGAGCTGCATCACTCAGTATATATACGCTGAGAGCTGCATCACTCACTATATATATACTGAGAGCTGCATCACTCTCAGTATATATATATATATATATATATATATATATATATATATATATATATATATATATATATATATAT
>NW_027198346.1:0-15000 GCF_038502225.1 Cherax quadricarinatus
CCATCCTTCGGCAACGTCTCATCCACCTCCACCCTTCAGGAACGTCTGATCCTCCTCCACCCTTCAGGAACGTCTCATCCACCTCCACCCTTCAGCAACGTCTCATCCACCTCCACCTTTCAGCAACGTCTCATCCACCTTCACCCTTCAGCAACGTCTCATGCACCTTCACTTTTCAGCAACGTCTCATCCACCAGTATCCTTCAACAACGTCTCATCCACCTCCACCCTTAAGCAACGTCTCATCCACCTCCACCCTTCAGCAACGTCTCATTCACCTACTCCCTTGAGTAACGTCTCATCCACCTGCACCCTTCAGCAAAGTCTCATCCACCTCCACCCTTTAGCAACGTCTCATCCACCTGCATTCTTCAGCAACGCCTCATCCACCTCCACCCTTCAGGAACATCTCATCCATCGCCACCCTTCAGCAACGTCTCATCCACTCCACCCTTCAGCAACGTCTCATCCACCTGCATTCTTCAGCAACGTCTCATCCACCTCCACCCTTCAGGAACGTCTCATCCACCTCCATCCTTCAGCAACGTCTCATCCACCTCCACCCTTCAGGAACGTCTCATCCACCTCCACCCTTCAGGAACGTCTCATCCACCTCCACCCTTAAGCAACGTCTAATCCACCTCCACCCTTCAGCAACGTCTCATCCACATTCACCCTTCAGGAACGTCTCATCCACCTCCACCCTTCAGCAACTTCTCATCCAAATCTACCCTTCAGCAACGTCTCATCCACCTCCACCCTTCAGCCTCGTCTCATCCACCTTCACCATTCAGCAACGTCTCATGCACCTTCACTTTACAGCAACGTCTCATCCACCAGTATCCTTCAATAACGTCTCATCCACCTCCACCCTTCAGCAATGTCTCAACCACCTCCACCCTTCAACAACGTCTCATCCACCTTCACCCTTCAGCAACGTGTCATGCACCTTCACTTTTCAGCAACGTCTCATCCACCAGTATCCTTCAGCAACGTCTCATCCACCTCCACCCTTCAGGAACGTCTCATCCACCTCCACCCTTCAGCAACGTCTCATTCACCTACTCATAAGAACATAAGGACATAAGAACGAGGGAACACTGCAGAAGGCCTACTGGCCCATGCGAGGCAGGTCCAAGTCTCCTACCGGCTTAAGCCAATGCACCCAACCTAGTCAGGTCAGGTCACATTGACTTAAGGGAGGAACACGGCAACCGACCTGTTAGCACAAGCTATCAGGTCTAACTCACACCCACCCACATCTACTCATGTATTTATCCAACCTATTTTTAAAGCTACACAACGTTCTGGCCTCTATAACGGTACTTGGGAGTTTGTTCCACTCATCCACAACTCTATTACCAAACCAGTACTTTCCTATATCCTTCCTGAATCTGAATTTTTCCAACTTAAAACCATTGCTGCGAGTCCTGTCTAGGCTAGATATTTTCAGCACACTATTTACATCCCCTTTATTTATTCCTGTCTTCCATTTATACACCTCAATCATATCCCCCCTAATTCTACGTCTTTCTAGAGAGTGCAGTTTCAGGGCCCTTAGTCTATCCTCATAGGGAAGGTTTCTGATACATGGGATCATCTTTGTCATCCTCCTTTGTACATTTTCCAGAGAATTTATATCCATTCTGTAATACGGTGACCAAAACTGTGCAGCATAATCTAAATGAGGCCTAACCAAGGATGTATAGAGTTGAAGAACAACCTGAGGACTCCTATTATTTATGCTTCTTGATATGAAGCCAAGGATTCTATTAGCTTTATTGCGAACACTTATGCACTGTTGTCTTGGTTTCAGATTACTGCTAACCAGAACTCCTAAATCTTTTTCGCAATCCGTAATATTAAGATCTACATTATTTAGTTTATATGTGGCATGGTTATTGTCCTGTCCAACATTTAGAACTTTGCATTTGTCTATATTAAACTGCATCTGCCACTTCTCCGACCACTGCATCAGTCTATTCAAATCTTCCTGGAGTGCTCGAATGTCCTCGTCAGAATGAATTCGACGGCCTATTTTGGTGTCATCGGCAAACTTGCCGATGTCGCTCTTTATGCCCTCATCTATGTCGTTTATGTAGATTGTGAACAGCAGGGGGCCCAACACTGACCCCTGTGGAACACCGCTCGTGACGCTTCCCCACTCTGATTTCTCCCCATTTATGCAAACTCTCTGCTGCCTATTTGTCAACCATGCCTCTATCCAGGAAAAAATTTCTCCTCCTATTCCATGTGCTTTAATTTTCCTCAATAGTCTCTGATGTGGGACCCTGTCAAAAGCCTTACTGAAGTCCATATACACAATATCATATTCATTACCATGATCTACCTCCTCAAATACCTTAGTGAAAAAAGTTAATAAATTCGTAAGGCAGGAACGCCCCTTTGTAAAACCATGCTGAGATTCGTTGATTAATTTATGCTTTTCAAGGTGGCTACGAACTGCCTCGGCAATTATTGATTCCATAAATTTTCCCACTATGGAGGTTAGGCTTATTGGTCTATAGTTCGAAGCTAAGGACCTGTCACCTGTTTTGAAAATAGGTATCACATTTGCCATTTTCCACTTATCTGGCACCATGCCAGTTTGTAGTGATATGTTGAAAAGATTAGCCAAAGGTGTGCTAAGCTCCTCTTTACATTCCTTTAGAACCCTTGCATACAGTTCATCAGGGCCTGGGGATTTGTTAGGTTTTAATTTATCTATTTGCCTAAGGACCATGTCACTTGTGACCCTAATAGTGCACAGTTTATTATCGTCCTGTTCTACATAATTTATCATTACTGGAATATCGCTGGTATCCTCCTGTGTAAAAACTGAGAGGAAGTATGTGTTAAAAATTCTACACATTTCCTTATCACTGTCAGTGAGCTGACCCGAGGAACTTTTGAGTGGGCCTATCTTGTCCCTGATCTTACTTCTGTATACCTGAAAGAATCCTTTTGGGTTAGTCTTCGATTCTCTTGCAACTTTAACCTCATAATCTCTTTTTGCTTTTCTAATTCCCTTTTTTATTTCTCTCTTTAACTGAATATATCGATTTCTTAATTGCCCCTCTCCTCTTTTGATTTGCCTATATATGCCTCTCTTTTGACCAATCAGATATTTTAATCTATTGTTCATCCATTTAGGATCATTTTTGTTTGATCTGATTTCCCTATTTGGAACATAATTTGACTGAGCAGCTAGAACTATGCCCTGGAAAGCATCATATCGGCAACCATCACCACCTACCTGACCCTTAGTCAGGTCATTCCAGTTCAGCCCACCTAAGTAATTTTTCAGTCCTATGAAATCAGCCAAGCGAAAGTCAGGGACGGAGACTTGATTGCCATTATTAGGGGAATTCCATGATATGTTAAAACTGAGTGATTTGTGATCACTCTCCCCAAGCTCATCATTAACCTCAAGATTATTAATTAGTGTTTCCCTACTGGCAAGAACCAAGTCAAGGAGGTTATTTCCCCTAGTTGGCTCTGTCACAAACTGTTTTAAAAAACAATCCTGGATCGTATCAAGAAAGTCACCCGACTCTAAATTTCCTGTCAAATTGCTCCAGTCAATCTGTCTATAGTTGAAATCTCCCATTAGCACAACATTTTCGTATGTAGATGCCTTACGAATTTCGTCCCATAGAAGTTTACTGCACTCCCTATCAAGATTTGGGGCCCTGTAAATCACACCCAAAATTAGTTTTTCTCGGCCCTCGAGAAGCTGTAACCAAACAGATTCAGTGGCTGACGCTTCTAATTTAATATCTTGTCTAACACAACAATTTAAATTGTCTCTGACATACATCGCTACTCCACCACCTTTCCTGTTGACCCTGTCAGTGTGGAATAATTTATAGCCTTGTATGTGACATTCAGAGGGCATCTCTCTATCTTTCAGATTGAGCCAGGTCTCTGTTATAGCAATAATATCTATGTTTCCTGCACTTGCAATTAATCTTAGCTCATCTATCTTATTTCTAACACTCCTGCTATTAGTATAGTAAACCTTAAGGGAGCTAGTCCCTTGCTGCCCTCTGCTGTCCCCCTTTGTTTGCTGACCTGTTCTATTGTCTTTATTTATAACTTCATGCTGAATGCCTTTTATACATTTACTGTTTCCAACCCTAGTGTTGCAACCTGCTTGTTTCCCACACACACCCATACCTCTATCTTCCATCAGTTTAAAATCATAGGCATTTCACCAATGGCCTTCTCAATCGAGTCTGCAAGTGCTACCACCCCTGCCCCAGAGAGATGTACCCCATCCCTTGCATACATATCATGTTTGCCATAAAAGTTGTTCCAGTTGTCAATGAATGGGATTGCAAGTTCCTTGCAGTATCTGTCTAGCCAGCAATTTACACCAATTGCCCTAGACAACCATTCATTTCCTACTCCCCTTCTAGGCAAGATGCTACATATGATTGGGATCCCTCCCTTAGACTTAATGAAATCTATAGCTGACCTGTACTTATCTAGCAGCTCTTCTCTCCTACCCTTCCCAATATCATTTCCACCAGCACTGAGACAGATAATGGGCTTGTTCCCATTACCTGACATGATATTATCCAGCCTGTTGACAATGTCCCCAACACCAGCTCCAGGGAAGCACACTCTATCTCTCATCTTCTTATTCCTATTACAAAAAGCACGGTCAACATATCTTACCTGAGAGTCACCAACCACAAGAATGCGCTTACCTTCATTAGCAGGGGCAGTAGTACCCTTACCTTCACTGGCCACTGAAGTACATTCATCCTGGAGAACAGAGAAGCGATTTCCTACCTTCAGATCTTCACTCTTAACTTTCCTTACTCTGATGCGCCTCCCATTACTGTGAACAACTCGCCACTTGTAGCAGGTGCTGGGCTGCACCTCACTGCTGGTAGCCGTTGCTACCTCCCCACCTACAGCCTCCTCACAGTGAGAGACAGACTGCACCTCACTGCTAGAAGCCTCATTCCCCACATCTCCAACCACCTCACACTCTCTCCCAGGCCCATTGAGGTGGACCTTCAGCCTCCTAATCTCCTCCTGGAGAAGCAAGACCTCCTCCTTCAACTCTCCAACCTCAGTTTTTAAAACACTGCAGAAGCAAGCACATGCTTTGTAACCCTTCCGTTCAGCAACGCTAATCCCCAAAGCAGCTCAGGGTCAGCAACGTCTCATGCACCTTCACTTTTCAGCAACGTCTCATCCACCAGTATCCTTCAGCAACGTCTCATCCACCTCCTCCCTTCAGGAATGTCTCATTAACCTCCACCATTCAGCAACGTCTCATCCATCTGCACCCTTCAGGAACGTCTCATCCACCTCCACCCTTCTGGAACGTCTTATCCACCTCCACCCTTCAGGAACGTCTCATCCACCTCCACCCTTCAGAAACGTCGCATCCACCTCCACCCTTCAGCAACGTCTCATCCACCTCCACCCTTCATGAACGTCTCATCCACCTCCACCCTTCAGGAACGTCTCATCCACCTCCACCCTTCATCAACGTCTCATCCACCTCCACCCTTCAGCAACGTCTCATCCACCTTCACCCTTCAGCAACGTCTCATGCACCTTCACCCTTTAGCAACGTCTCATCCACCTTCACCCTTCAGCAACGTCTCATGCACCTTCACCCTTCAGCAACGTCTCATCCACCAGTATCCTTCAGCAACGTCTCATCCACCTTCAGCCTTCAGCAACGTCTCATGCACCTCCACCCTTCAGGAACGTCTCATCCATCGCCACCCTTCAGCAACGTCTCATCCACCTCCACCCTTCAGCAACGTCTCATCCACCTGCATTCTTCAGCAACGTCTCATCCACCTCCACCTTTCAGCAACGTCTCATCCACCTCCGTCTTTCAGCAACGTCTCATCCAACTCCACCCTTCGGGAACGTCTCATCCACCTCCACCCTTCAGGAACGTCTCATCCACCTCCACCCTTCAGCAACGTCTCATCCACCTCCACTTTTCAGCAACGTCTCATCCACCTCCACCCTTCAGCAACGTCTCATCCACCTCCACCCTTCAGCAACGTCTCATCCACCTTCATCCTTCAACAAAGTCTCATGCACCTCCACCCTTCAACAACGTTTCATCCACCTGCATTCTTCAGCAACGTCTCATCCACCTCCACCCTTCAGGAACGTCTCATCCACCACCATCCTTCGGCAACGTCTCATCCACCTCCACCCTTCAGGAACGTCTGATCCTCCTCCACCCTTCAGGAACGTCTCATCCACCTCCACCCTTCAGCAACGTCTCATCCACCTGCACCCTTCAGGAACGTCTCATCCACCTCAACCCTTCAGCAACGTTTCATCCACCTGTACCCTTCAGCAACGTCTCATCCATCTGCACCCTTCAGCAACGTCTCATCCACCTTCACCCTTCAGCAACGTCTCATCCATCTCTACCCTTCAGCAACGTCTCATTCACCTACACCCTTGAGTATGGTCTCATCCACCTGCACCCTTCAGCAAAGTCTCATCCACCTCCACCCTTTAGCAAAGTCTCATCCACCTGCATTCTTCAGCAACGCCTCATCCACCTCCACCCTTCAAGAACGTCTCATCCATCGCCATCCTTCTGCAACGTCTCATGCACCTCCACCCTTCAGCAACGTCTCATCCACCTGCATTCTTCAGCAACGTCTCATCCACCTCCACCCTTCAGCAACGTCTCATCCACCTCCATCCTTCAGCAACGTCTCATCCACCTCCACCCTTCAGGAACGTCTCATCCACCTCCACCCTACAGGAACGTCTCATCCACCTCCACCCTTCAGCAACGTCTCATCCACCTCCACCCTTCAGCAACGTCTCATCCACCTTCACCCTTCAGCAACGTGTCATGCACCTTCACTTTTCAGCAACGTCTCATCCACCAGTATCCTTCAGCAACGTCTTATCCACCTCCACCCTTCAGGAACGTCTCATCCACCTCCACCCTTCAGCAACGTCTCATCCACCTCCACCCTTCAGGAACGTCTCATGCACCTTCACCCTTATATTGTTGTAACCACGAACGAGTCCTCTAGGTTAGAGCGTCATGTGATTTTCGCTCATCGTGACGTGGGCCAAAATGACATGTGTTCGAGTCCTCGGCCAGTGGCAGTGTTGTTATTTATTAAATACCACTCCTTCGTGGTTACCATAATATATATACTGCTCGTGGAGGCTAGTACGCCAAACGGGGAGTAAAATGAAATTAGCTCAGGGCACTCAAACCACCGTATGTCCTCGGATCACGGTAAAACACCTAGCTCTGCTGGGTGTGTGATTCTTGTAGGATTAAGTGTTCCTGTGGGTTAGAGTGTGATGTTGTTTTCGCTGACCATGAGGCGGGCCAAAACGACATGGGTTCGAGTCCTCGTCTAGTTGCAGTGATGTTATTGATATATATATATATATATATATATATATATATATATATATATATATATATATATATATATATATATATATATATATATATATATATATATATATATATATATATATATATATATATATATATATATATATATATATATATATATATATATATATATATATATATATATATATACATAGGTCACACTGCACATGCATGTACAGGCATATATACTAACCTCCTCTGGATTTTCTTCAATTTTCTTCCTAGTTCTTGTTCTTTTTTGTTTCTGCTTCTCTCTATGATGAAGTGGAACAGAATTCTTCCGCCGTAAGCTATGCGTGTCGTAGCAGTCGACTAAATGCCGGGAGCAGTGGGCTAGTAACCCCCTTCTCCTATATAAACTACTAAAAACAAGGAAAATAAAAAATATAGAAAATTGGGATGTTTGAATGTGCGCCGATGATAAAGAAATGATTGCTAATGTCATGAATGAAAAGAAATTGGATGTCTTAGTCCTAAGCGAAACAAAGCACAAGGGGGCAAGTGAGTTTCAGTGTGGTGAAATAAATGGGATTAGGTCATGAGTATCTGAGACAGTTAGAGCTAAGGGGTAGAAATAATGTTGAAGGATCAATTATGGAGAGAGAAGAGGGAATATTAATGTATAAATTCAAGGATTATGTGGATTAAAATAAGGGTAGGATATGGAAAGTTGGTCATAACAAGTGTGTATGCACCAGGAGAAGAGAGGAGAGAAAGAGATTTTGGGAGATGTTAAGCGAGTGTGTAGGAACTTTTGACCCAAGTGAGAGAGTAATTGTGGTAAGGGATCTAAATGCTAAAGTAGGAGAAGCCTTTAGAGAGGGTGTGATAGATAAGTTTGTGGTGCCAGGTGTAAATGATAATGGGGAGCCTTTGATTGAACTTTGTATAAAAAAGGTTTGGTTATAGGTAACACATATTTTAAGAAAAAAGAGGATGTATAAGTATGCAAGATATGATGTAGGGCGTAATGACAGTAGTTTGTTGGATTACGTATTGGTAGATATAAGAGTGGTGCGTAGACTTCAGGATGTACATGTTTATAGAGGGGCCAAAGGTATATGAGATCACTTTTTAGTTGTAGCTACAGTGAGAGTAAAAGGTAGATGGGATATAAGGAGGAGGTAGTTAGGTTAAGATATAAACAACTGATGGAGGACAGATGGGCTACTGTGAGGTACAGGCAATGGAGCAAAAGATGTATGGGTAACTTTAAGAATGTAGTGTTAGAGTGTTTAGCAGAAGTTTGTGGTTGGAGAAAAATGGGTGGGGGAGGGAAGAAGAGCGATTGGTGGAATGATGATGTAAAGAGAGTAGTAAGAGAAAAAAGTTAGTATATGAGAGGCTTTTACAAAGTAGAAGTGATGTGAGGAGGGAGAAGCACATGGAGAGGAAAAGAAAAGCTAAGAGTGTGGTGAAGCAATGTAAACAGAGAACAAATGAGACAGTGGGTGAGATGTTATTAACAAGACTCACGAAATCGTAATGACACGATTGCAAACAAACCATACCACGGGCGGGGATAGAACCCGCGATCAGAGAGTCTCAAAACTCCAGACCGTCGCGTTAGTCACTGGACCAGCTAGCCACAATAAGATTCGTCCAACTAGGTATATTTCTACACCATAGGAAGGTTAGCACAGGCACCACTGTGACCACAAATGGAAGTTTTTACAGACGAATCTCCAGCTAGCGTGGCTAACGCGACTGTCTGGAGTTTTGAGACTCTCTGATAGCGGGTTCTATCCCCGCCCGTGGTATGGTTTGTTTGCAATCGTGTCATTACGATTTCGTGAGTCATGTTAACGGCTTTGAGGGGACTTGAGCTAGAGTTCGTCACGGCCACGCTAGCTGGAGATTCGTCTGCAAAAACTTGCATTTGTGGTCACAGTGGTGCCTATGCTAACCTTCCTATGGAGTAGAAATATACCTAGTTGGACGAATCTTATTGTGGCTAGCTGGTCCAGTGGCTATCGCGACGGTCTGGAGTTTTGAGCCTCTCTGATAGCGGGTTCTGTCCCTTCCCGTGGTATGGTTTATGTTATCAACAAATTTTGTTGAAAATAAGAAAAAGTTTTGGAGTGAGAGTAATAAGTTGAGATGGCCTAGGAAACGAATGGATTTGTTTCTTAAAAATAGGAGAGGAGAGTTATTAAAAGGAGAGTTAGAGGTATCGGGAAAATGGAGGGAATATTTTGAGGAATTGTTAATGTTGATGAAGATAGGGAAGCTGTGATTCCGTGTATAGAGCAATAGGAATTACATCTTATAGGAGAGAGGAAGAACCAGTTGTAAGTGTAGGGAAAGTGTGTGGGGCAGTTGGTAGAATAAAAGGGGGTAAAGCAGCTGGTATTGATAGGATAAAGATAGAAATGTTAAAAGCAGGTGGGGATACAGTTTTGGAGTGGTTAATGGTTTTATTTAACAAATGTATGGAAGAGAGTAAGGTACCTAGGGACTGGCAGAGAGCACGCATAGTTCCTTTGTATAAAAGCAAAGGGGATAAAAGAGAGTGTAAAAATTAAAAGAGAATAAGTCTGTTGAGTATACCTGGTAAAGTGTATGGTAGAGTTATTATTGGAAAAATTAAGAGTAAGACGGAGAGCAGGATAGCAAATGAACAAGGGGCTTTAGGAAGGGTAGGAGGCGTGTAGACCAAGTGTTTACAGTGAAACATGTAGGTGAACAGTATTTAGATAAGGGTAAAGAGGTTTTTGTGGCAATTATGGATTTGGAAAAGGCGTATGACAGGGTGGATAGGTGGCAATGTGGCAGATGTTGCAAATTTGTGGAATAGGAGGTAGGTTACTGAAACAGTGAAGAGTCTTTACGAGGACAGTGAGGCTCAGGTTCGAGTATGTAGGCGAGACCGAGATTATTTCCCAGTAAAAGTAGACCTTAGACAGGGATGTGCGATGTCACCATAGTTGTTCAATATATTTATAGATGGAGTTGTAAGAGAAGTGAATGCTCGGGTGTTGACATGAGGTGTGGGGTTAAAAGATAAAGAATCTAACTCAAAGGGGAGTTGTCACAGTTGCTCTATGCTGATGACACAGTGCTTTTGGGAGATTCTGAGAAGTTTCAGAGGTTGGTTAATGAGTTTGGTAGGTTATGTAAAAGAAGGAAATTAAAAGTGAATATAGGAAAGAGTTAGGTGATGAGGTTACCAAAAAAATTAGGTAACGGAAGATTGGATGGAGAGAATATGGAGGAGATGAATTTATTCAGATATTGGGAGTGGATGTGTCAGATGAGTCTATGAAAGATGAGGTATATCATAGAATTGACGAGGGGAAAAAGGTGAGTGGTGCACTGAGGAGACAAAGAACTTTATCCACGAAAGCGAAGAGGGGAATGTATGAGAGTATAGTTATACCAATTTTCTTGTATGGGTGAGAGGCATGGGTGGTGAATGTTGTAACATGGAGAAGGCTGGAAGCAGTGGAGATGTCATGTCTGAGGGCAATGTGTGGTGTGAATACCATGCAGAGAATCCGTCGTTTGGAGATTAAGAGTATGTGTGGGATTTCCAAAACTAATAAGAGGCTGAGGAGAGTTATTGAGATGTAGCGAAGATGGAATGAAATAAAATGACTTCGAGAGGGTATAAATCTGTAGTGGAGAGATGGCGGGGTAGGAATCGGCCTAGGAAAGGTTGGAGGGAGGCGGTGAAGGAGGTTTTGTGTGCGAGGGGCTTGGACTTCCAGCAAGCATGTATGAGCGTGTTAGATAGGAGCAAATGGGGACTAACGGTATTAGGACTTGGAGTGCTGTTGGAGTGTAAGCAAGGTAACATTTATGAAGGGATTCAGGGAAACAGGCAGGCTGGACTTGATTCCTGGAGATGGGAAGGACAGTGCCGGCACTGTACTTCCTTGGCATTAGCCAAGGAAGCGAACCCTTGCTGTTTTGGCCTGCCTCATGGTGAGCGAAAACACATGACGCTTTACACCACTATACCACACAATCCTGAACAATTGTGCATCCAGCCAAGCTAGATGTTGTACCCGTCATCTGTAACTCTGTTACCAGATCAGTGAAGGTCTACAGCCTTTCACAACCTAAATTTATACAATATAAATCCTCTGCTCACAATACTGTCAGATATTTATAACTCTATTTAGTTTTACTTTATTTATTCTTAATTTTCATTTGTTCATTGTAATCCTGGATAGTGTGTAATAAAGCCTTTCAAAAAATAAGTGATTAATCTTACCTATTCTTTGATAGGCTATCAGGTTCTGATGTAGCTGATTTGTATTATTAATCGCTATTTAACCCGGGGTAATATATTACTTGAACTATTTAATGAAGATTGCTTTCCCGTGGTGCTTTATCATCAGGTTGAACTTTATTATATATTGCTCCCAGACTGCTTATTGCTAGATGAACGTTGAAGAATGTGAACTTAGTCTCTTTTTTTTTCTTCCTCCAAGACTCTTCTTATAATCAGTCATGACTAACATCATCCAGATTTTAAGTGTAATCCTTGTCAACTGCATGAAGCTTGTTAAGTCAGCGAGTTACATGTACACCTCGTCAACAATACTTTAATCCATTAAAACGAGATAACCTCTCAGTGCATATACACTGGCTTATACAAACTTCTCAGTGTATATACACTGAGAAAATAGACCTCCATATATATATATATATATATATATATATATATATATATATATATATATATATATATATATATATATATATATATATATATATATATATATATATTTTATTATTATCACACTGGCCGATTCCCACCAAGGCAGGGTGGCCCGAAAAAGAAAAACTTTCACCATCATTCACTCCATCACTGTCTTGCCAGAAGGGTGCTTTACACTACAGTTTTTAAACTGCAACATTAACACCCCTCCTTCAGAGTGCAGGCACTGTACTTCCCATCTCCAGGACTCAAGTCCGGCCTGCCGGTTTCCCTGAACCCCTTCATAAATGTTACTTTGCTCACACTCCAACAGCACGTCAAGTATTAAAAACCATTTGTCTCCATTCACTCCTATCAAACACGCTCACGCATGCCTGCTGGAAGTCCAAGCCCCTCGCACACAAAACCTCCTTTACCCCCTCCCTCCAACCTTTCCTAGGCCGACCCCTACCCCGCCTTCCTTCCACTACAGACTGATACACTCTTGAAGTCATTCTGTTTCGCTCCATTCTCTCTACATGTCCGAACCACCTCAACAACCCTTCCTCAGCCCTCTGGACAACAGTTTTGGTAATCCCGCACCTCCTCCTAACTTCCAAACTACGAATTCTCTGCATTATATTCACACCACACATTGCCCTCAGACATGACATCTCCACTGCCTCCAGCCTTCTCCTCGCTGCAACATTCATCACCCATGCTTCACACCCATATAAGAGCGTTGGTAAAACTATACTCTCATACATTCCCCTCTTTGCCTCCAAGGACAAAGTTCTTTGTCTCCACAGACTCCTAAGTGCACCACTCACCCTTTTCCCCTCATCAATTCTATGATTCACCTCATCCTTCATAGACCCATCCGCTGACACGTCCACTCCCAAATATCTGAATACATTCACCTCCTCCATACTCTCTCCCTCCAATCTGATATCCAATCTTTCATCACCTAATCTTTTTGTTATCCTCATAACCTTACTCTTTCCTGTATTCACTTTTAATTTTCTTCTTTTGCACACCCTACCAAATTCATCCACCAATCTCTGCAACTTCTCTTCAGAATCTCCCAAGAGCACAGTGTCATCAGCAAAGAGCAACTGTGACAACTCCCACTTTATGTGTGATTCTTTATCTTTTAACTCCACGCCTCTTGTCAAGACCCTCGCATTTACTTCTCTTACAACCCCATCTATAAATATATTAAACAACCACGGTGACATCACACATCCTTGTCTAAGGCCTACTTTTACTGGGAAATAATTTCCCTCTTTCCTACATACTCTAACTTGAGCCTCACTATCCTCGTAAAAACTCTTCACTGCTTTCAGTAACCTACCTCCTACACCATACACCTGCAACATCTGCCACATTGCCCCCCTATCCACCCTGTCATACGCCTTTTCCAAATCCATAAATGCCACAAAGACCTCTTTAGCCTTATCTAAATACTGTTCACTTATATGTTTCACTGTAAACACCTGGTCCACACACCCCCTACCTTTCCTAAAGCCTCCTTGTTCATCTGCTATCCTATTCTCCGTCTTACTCTTAATTCTTTCAATAATAACTCTACCATACACTTTACCAGGTATACTCAACAGACTTATCCCCCTATAATTTTTGCACTCTCTTTTGTCCCCTTTGCCTTTATACAAAGGAACTATGCATGCTCTCTGCCAATCCCTAGGTACCTTACCCTCTTCCATACATTTATTAAATAATTGCACCAACCACTCCAAAACTATATCCCCACCTGCTTTTAACATTTCTATCTTTATCCCATCAATCCCGGCTGCCTTACCCCCTTTCATTTTACCTACTGCCTCACGAACTTCCCCCACACTCACAACTGGCTCTTCCTCACTCCTACAAGATGTTATTCCTCCTTGCCCTATACACGAAATCACAGCTTCCCTATCTTCATCAACATTTAACAATTCCTCAAAATATTCCCTCCATCTTCCCAATACCTCTAACTCTCCATTTAATAACTCTCCTCTCCTATTTTTAACTGACAAATCCATTTGTTCTCTAGGCTTTCTTAACTTGTTAATCTCACTCCAAAACTTTTTCTTATTTTCAACAAAATTTGTTGATAACATCTCACCCACTCTCTCATTTGCTCTCTTTTTACATTGCTTCACCACTCTCTTAACCTCTCTCTTTTTCTCCATATACTCTTCCCTCCTTGCATCACTTCTACTTTGTAAACACTTCTCATATGCTAACTTTTTCTCCCTTACTACTCTCTTTACATCATCATTCCACCAATCACTCCTCTTCCTAATAGGCAGAACTTGCGATCTTGGCTTAAATAGTAACGCTCATCTTGCCATATAGGACAAGTGAAAATTTGTGTATGCAATAATTTCGCCAAAATCATTCTGAACCTAACGAAAAAAATATATTTCACTGTGTTTGTTTAGTATTAAATTAATGTAAACAAATCTAGAATATATTTAGTTGGGTTAGGCTAAAATAAATTGTGCTTGTTATAATAAGGTTAGGTAAGTTTTCAAAGTTCCTTTTGGTGCAAAATTATAAATTTTTACATCAACATTAATGAAAAAAATATATCTTTAAATGTATAAGAGAAAATTTTAGAAAGGACTTAATTTTAAATGAGTTCTTGCTAATTGACCAGTTTTACATATTCGGCACGACATATATATATATACATATATATATATATATATATATATTTATATATATTTATATATATATATATTTATATATATATATATATATATATTTATATATATATATATATTTATATTTATATATATATTTATATATATATATATATATATATATATATATATATATATATATATATATATATATATATATATATATATATATATATATATATATATATATATATATAATATATATATATATATAT
>NW_027198346.1:20000-37500 GCF_038502225.1 Cherax quadricarinatus
CTGTTCTCAATTCCTCTCTGGGCAATCGACTCGACCCACAGGCCATTTAGATTGGTGGTGCTCTTCGCCTAGCCGCTCCCATACTCACAGAACATAGGTGTATTTGCAGCAGGGCGACTGCTGATCAATTCGGACTTCATGGTCTCGTGTGTCACACATCAGAAGGGAAGTATGCTAGACATGAGGAGGTCAACGACATCATAAAGAGAAGCCTCGCCACAGCCCATTGCCTAGCTGAACGAGAACCCCAAATACTGAGGTCTCACGGAAGTCAAGAGCGTCCAGATGGAGTCACTATGCTACCCTGCAAGGAAGGTAAGCAAATTGCCTGGAACTACACCTGTGCTGCCACGTTGGCGGACACCTACTTGCAATATTCTGAAGCTGAAGTGGGTGGAGCTGCCAGTTACAGGGAGACCCAGAAGATACGCAAATATGACGGCCTACCCAGTTGCTATAACTTCATCCCAGTAGGGTCTTAGACTCTTGGAGCATAGGGCAAGTGTGCTCTAAAGTTCCTCGAAGAGCTGGGAGACAACCTCAAACCTCATCACACAAACCAAGGATCACACAGCGGCCAGCTTCCTCTTTCAGAGACTCAATGTCACTATCCAGAAGGGAAATGCCTGCAGCATTCTGGGCACGCGGGAAGCTGGGTGAAGTATTTGAGATGTAGACTCTGAGATGTATGGCGTTCTATTTCCTTTTATATTTTTGTAAACGTATTTTGTCAATAAATAAAGTTTACATTGAATATAGAATATAGGGGGTGGTAGGAGAAGAAAATATTCAAACAGCTCCGGGGAGAATCTCGAGTTTTCCCTGACGTATATATATATATATATATATATATATATATATATATATATATATATACATATATATATATATATATATATATATATATATATATATATATATATATATATATATATATATATATATATATATATGTTTATATATATATGTATATATATACATATATATATATATATATATATATATATATATATATATATATATATATATATATATATATATATATATATATATATATATATATATATATATATATATATATGAGGCGACTAAAATGCCGGGAGCAATGGGCTAGTAACCCCTTCTCCTAGGGTGTGGTAGGTAAGTTTGGGGTGCCAGGTGTAAATGATAATGGGAGCCCTTTGATTGAACTTTGTATAGAAAGGGGTTTAGTTATAGGTAATACATATTTTAAGAAAAAGAGGATAAATAAGTATACACGATATGATGTAGGGCGAAATGACAGTAGTTTGTTGGATTATGTATTGGTAGATAAAAGACTGTTGAGTAGACTTCAGGATGTACATGTTTATCGAGGGGCCACAGATATATCAGATCACTTTCTAGTTGTAGCTACACTGAGAGTAAAAGATAGAAGCATCAGGGAAGAGAGAGGTGAAGGTTTATAAACTAAAAGAGGAGGCAGTTAGGGTAAGATATAAACAGCTATTGGAGGATAGATGGGCTAATGAGAGCATAGGCAATGGGGTCGAAGAGGAATGGGGTAGGTTTAAAAATGTAGTGTTAGAGTGTTCAGCAGAAGTTTGTGGTTACAGGAAAGTGGGTGCAGGAGGGAAGAGGAGCGATTGGTGGAATGATGATGTAAAGAGAGTAGTAAGGGAGAAAAAGTTAGCATATGAGAAGTTTTTACAAAGTAGAAGTGATGCAAGGAGGGAAGAGTATATGGAGAAAAAGAGAGAGGTTAAGAGAGTGGTGAAGCAATGTAAAAAGAGAGCAAATGAGAGAGTGGGTGAGCTGTTATCAACAAATTTTGTTGAAAATAAGAAAAAGTTTTGGAGTGAGATTAACAAGTTAAGGAAGCCTAGAGAACAAATGGATTTGTCAGTTAAAAATAGGAGAGGAGAGTTATTAAATGGAGAGTTAGAGGTATTGGGAAGATGGAGGGAATATTTTGAGGAATTGTTAAATGTTGATGAAGATAGGGAAGCTGTGATTTCGTGTATAGGGCAAGGAGGAATAACATCTTGTAGGAGTGAGGAAGAGCCAGTTGTGAGTGTGGGGGAAGTTCGTGAGGCAGTAGGTAAAATGAAAGGGGGTAAGGCAGCCGGGATTGATGGGATAAAGATAGAAATGTTAAAAGCAGGTGGGGATATAGTTTTGGAGTGGTTGGTGCAATTATTTAATAAATGTATGGAAGAGGGTAAGGTACCTAGGGATTGGCAGAGAGCATGCATAGTTCCTTTGTATAAAGGCAAAGGGGATAAAAGAGAGTGCAAAAATTATAGGGGGATAAGTCTGTTGAGTGTACCTGGTAAAGTGTATGGTAGAGTTATAATTGAAAGAATTAAGAGTAAGACGGAGAATAGGATAGCAGATGAACAAGGAGGCTTTAGGAAAGGTAGGGGGTGTGTGGACCAGGTGTTTACAGTGAAACATATAAGTGAACAGTATTTAGATAAGGCTAAAGAGGTCTTTGTGGCATTTATGGATTTGGAAAAGGCGTATGACAGGGTGGATAGGGGGGCAATGTGGCAGATGTTGCAAGTGTATGGTGTAGGAGGTAGGTTACTGAAAGCAGTGAAGAGTTTTTACGAGGATAGTGAGGCTCAAGTTAGAGTATGTAGAAAAGAGGGAAATTTTTTCCCAGTAAAAGTAGGCCTTAGACAAGGATGTGTGATGTCACCGTGGTTGTTTAATATATTTATAGATGGGGTTGTAAGAGAAGTAAATGCGAGGGTCTTGGCAAGAGGCGTGGAGTTAAAAGATAAAGAATCACACACAGGGTGGGAGTTGTCACAGCTGCTCTTTGCTGATGACACTGTGCTCTTGGGAGATTCTGAAGAGAAGCTGCAGAGATTGGTGGATGAATTTGGTAGGGTGTGCAAAAGAAGAAAATTAAAGGTGAATACAGGAAAGAGTAAGGTTATGAGGATAACAAAAAGATTAGGTGATGAAAGATTGAATATCAGATTGGAGGGAGAGAGTATGGAGGAGGTGAACGTATTCAGATATTTGGGAGTGGACGTGTCAGCGGATGGGTCTATGAAAGATGAGGTGAATCATAGAATTGATGAGGGAAAAAGAGTGAGTGGTGCACTTAGGAGTCTGTGGAGACAGAGAACTTTGTCCTTGGAGGCAAAGAGGGGAATGTATGAGAGTATAGTTTTACCAACGCTCTTATATGGGTGTGAAGCATGGGTGATGAATGTTGCAGCGAGGAGAAGGCTGGAGGCAGTGGAGATGTCATGTCTGAGGGCAATGTGTGGTGTGAATATAATGCAGAGAATTCGTAGTTTGGAAGTTAGGAGGAGGTGCGGGATTACCAAAACTGTTGTCCAGAGGGCTGAGGAAGGGTTGTTGAGGTGGTTCGGACATGTAGAGAGAATGGAGCGAAACAGAATAACTTCAAGAGTGTATCAGTCTGTAGTGGAAGGAAGGCGGGGTAGGGGTCGGCCTAGGAAGGGTTGGAGGGAGGGGGTAAAGGAGGTTTTGTGTGCGAGGGGCTTGGACTTCCAGCAGGCATGCGTGAGCGTGTTTGATAGGAGTGAATGGAGACAAATGGTTTTTAATACTTGACGTGCTGTTGGAGTGTGAGCAAAGTAACATTTATGAAGGGATTCAGGGAAACCGGCAGGCCGGACTTGAGTCCTGGAGATGGGAAGTACAGTGCCTGCACTCTGAAGGAGGGGTGTTAATGTTGCAGTTTAAAAACTGTAGTGTAAAGCACCCTTCTGGCAAGACAGTGATGGAGTGAATGATGGTGAAAGTTTTTCTTTTTCGGGCCACCCTGCCTTGGTGGGAATCGGCCAGTGTGATAATAAAAAAAAAAAAAAAAAAAATATATATATATATAAATATATATATATATATAAATATATATATATATATATATATATATAATATATATATATATATATATATATATATGGCAGATGTTGCAAGTGTATGGTGTAGGAGGTAGGTTACTGAAAGCAGTGAAGAGTTTTTACGAGGATAGTGAGGCTCAAGTTAGAGTATGTAGGAAAGAGGGAAATTATTTCCCAGTAAAAGTAGGCCTTAGACAAGGATGTGTGATGTCACCGTGGTTGTTTAATATATTTATAGATGGGGTTGTAAGAGAAGTAAATGCGAGGGTCTTGGCAAGAGGCGTGGAGTTAAAAGATAAAGAATCACACACAAAGTGGGAGTTGTCACAGCTGCTCTTTGCTGATGACACTGTGCTCTTGGGAGATTCTGAAGAGAAGTTGCAGAGATTGGTGGATGAATTTGGTAGGGTGTGCAAAAGAAGAAAATTAAAGGTGAATACAGGAAAGAGTAAGGTTATGAGGATAACAAAAAGATTAGGTGATGAAAGATTGAATATCAGATTGGAGGGAGAGAGTATGGAGGAGGTGAACGTATTCAGATATTTGGGAGTGGACGTGTCAGCGGATGGGTCTATGAAAGATGAGGTGAATCATAGAATTGATGAGGGAAAAAGGGTGAGTGGTGCACTTAGGAGTCTGTGGAGACAAAGAACTTTGTCCTTGGAGGCAAAGAGGGGAATGTATGAGAGTATAGTTTTACCAACGCTCTTATATGGGTGTGAAGCGTGGGTGATGAATGTTGCAGCGAGGAGAAGGCTGGAGGCAGTGGAGATGTCATGTCTGAGGGCAATGTGTGGTGTGAATATAATGCAGAGAATTCGTAGTTTGGAAGTTAGGAGGAGGTGCGGGATTACCAAAACTGTTGTCCAGAGGGCTGAGGAAGGGTTGTTGAGGTGGTTCGGACATGTAGAGAGAATGGAGCGAAACAGAATGACTTCAAGAGTGTATCAGTCTGTAGTGGAAGGAAGGCGGGGTAGGGGTCGGCCTAGGAAGGGTTGGAGGGAGGGGGTAAAGGAGGTTTTGTGTGCGAGGGGCTTGGACTTCCAGCAGGCATGCGTGAGCGTGTTTGATAGGAGTGAATGGAGACAAATGGTTTTTAATACTTGACGTGCTGTTGGAGTGTGAGCAAAGTAACATTTATGAAGGGATTCAGGGAAACCGGCAGGCCGGACTTGAGTCCTGGAGATGGAAAGTACAGTGCCTGCACTCTGAAGGAGGGGTGTTAATGTTGCAGTTTAAAAACTGTAGTGTAAAGCACCCTTCTGGCAAGACAGTGATGGAGTGAATGATGGTGAAAGTTTTTCTTTTTCGGGCCACCCTGCCTTGGTGGGAATCGGCCGGTGTGATAATAAAAATATATATATATATATATATATATATATATATATATATATATATATATATATATATATATATACATATATATACAGATATAAATAGTGAGAGATACGTACCTCTGTTTGGTATATTGATCCAGAAGTAGTTTTAAATTCAGTATTATCTTTATTTGTTTTCTTTCGTCAAATTAATTTATTAACTTTCTTTGAAGACACCAATTTGACCTTATCTAGCACTATCTTAATTATTATTGTAACCATAATTTATTTGACATAAAGGACCATAATTATGTTCTCAACCCACGGTGATAATAACCTAGTGTTTAGTACAGCCCACGGTGATAATAATGTTGGGTTCACAAGCCTCCATCACTACGACCCTCCCTCACCACAACTCTCTCTCACCACAACTATCACAAGTTCACTACAAATCTACTATCAGATCTTGTACCAGTTACTAACGCTCCTCCCATCAATCCTTGGTAGGGTATTGTTAAGGAATGGAGACAGGAGCCAACATGAAATTTGTACTTTTCAACGATGTCTAGAGTTGAGGGAAGAAGATGAAGGAAAGGGGAGAGGGAGGGGGAGAGAGATAGATAGAGAGAGAGAGAGAGAGAGAGGCTGAAGGGAGGGAGAACTGTAGAAAGGGTAGTCCTGCATCAATTATCATTCAGTCACAGAACAGCTATTTTTGTCGGTCACCAGGATACAGTTACTAAAGAGAAATTTTGTTTCTAAGCCTAAATACCATTAATAAATATAAATTTACAAAGTTTTCACTTAGGTAAATGATAATAAATGAAGTAAGAACTCCGACAGAGTTTATGTAAAAAAAAAGACAGAACGTGCAGATTGAAGTACCTTAATTAAAAACAGCTTTACACTTGGACAGAAAGCTTTTGCCTGTCACTGGCTAAACCTGGGGTTTAACCAGTGACAAGAAAAGGCTGGAGAAGGATGAATCAAGTGGGATGATGAGGAACAGAAGTAGCATAAAAAAGATTCCATTTGACAGTTGGTCACAACGATAACGCCATGGTAAACAACTAGGCTTACCTAGGTTGAACACCAGTCTATCTTGGTGGAAGGGTACACACCTCCTAAAACGTTCTTGTGAATGTGTCGTCGTATTTAATGACTAGTTTGGCTTCTGTTCATTTCTTAAAGTGGTTAGGAAGGTTACGCGTTCAACACAATTGCATTATATAAACTACGTTGTCTGGAAAAACATTTGTGCCCGCTTATGTGGGTTGAAGTATTTCTGGCAACCTATCTAATATATATGGTATCAAAACCTCCACAAATAATTTCATAAATCCCAGCACTTAATTCTTAGCTGTGTGTAGTGTTTATGTGTCTTGTGAATTCCTGTATAGCAGATAAAGTGATGACTGATGACTGATACATTGCAAATTATCGTTTGCACCGTGTGTGATATAGCCATGTGTGATATCAATATGCTGAGGAAATGGTACTCGAGCCAGACATCCAAAACTATCATTAAGGTACGTTTCTGTCCTGGGATTTGTATCTTAGGAGTGAAGAAGGTCCCAGGATCGAAACGTTTCCTAATAAATACTAAGTATTTCCTCATACTTTATTGTTACTATCGAATAGCATTATTCTGGTACTGACAAATATCTGCGGCACCTCGGAAAAATATCTTTGGTACCCACTGTCCTGTTAGATACTGACTTATAGTTACTACCCCCTTGGCAGACATCCACTGCACCCCTGGCAGACATCCACGAGATCCCTGGCAGACATCCACGACACCCCTGGCAAACATCCACGACACCCCTGGCAGACATTCACGGCACCCCTGGCGAACATCCACGACACCCCTGCAAGGCATCCACGGCACCCCTGGCAGACACCCACAATACTCCTGCCAGACATCCACTGCACCCCCGGCAGACATCCATGACACTCCTGGGAGACATCCACGACACCCCTGGCAGACATCCACGGCACCCCGGCAGACATCCACGACACCCCTGGGAGACATCCACTGGACCCCTGGCAGATATCCACGGCACCCCTGGGAGACATCCACGACACCCTTTGGAGACATCCACTGCACTCCTGGCAGACATCCACGGCATCCCTAGCAGACATCCAGTGCAACTCCCGGTAGACATCGCACCCCTGGTAAATACTGACAGTACCTTGGTTGTCAGCAACACACTGGTTGGGAAACATTGGAATAAAGGAGGCAGAAACGGTGGGAATTTAGCGAATGGAGGAGGAATGAGAAAAGGAGAGGGGAAGAAAGGAAGGAGGGAGAGCTGTAGCGAAATGTGGGAAGGAAAGGGAGGGATTGGAGTAAAGATAAGGAAAAATGGAGGAAATGAAGGACGGAAGGAGAATGTTTGGTATCTGGAAACTGGAATGAAGGAGAGCTTGAGGAAGGGGAGACAGGAAAGACGTGATATTGGTCGGGAATGGGTACAGGGAAGAGGGAGAGGAGGCGGAGTAAGAGACGTGTGAACTCACCTATTTGTGATTGCAGCCTCTTAACCGGCAGTGTTGAATGCCTTCTTGCAGTCCAAGAATAGACAGTCAACCCGTTTCCTTCTCACCAGCCTCACCTCTGGTAACATCTCGCACATTTCCAGCAGGTTTGTGAGGCAGTATTTATCATCTCTAAGTCCTTACTGGTTGTTTCTCTGTAAATCACTTCTCTTCAGGAGCTTCATCACTCTTCTCAAGATTATTTTTTTCTGTTGTCTGACATAATATGCAGAACACTGATACTAACTTGTAGGTTATCTTCGCATATTTGTTCACTTTTTTATCTATTGGGAAAACTTCTATAGTTTTTATTGACTTGTTGTTTGGAGGAGGAAGAGAGGTGGGGTGGGAGGAAGGAAGAGAGGTGGGGTGGGAGGAAGGAAGAGAGGTGGGATGGGAGGAAGGAAGAGATGTGGGGTGGGAGGAAGGAAGAGAGGTGGGGTGGGAGGAGGAAGAGAGGTGGGGTGGGAGGAAGGAAGAGAGGTGGGGTGGGAAGAAGGAAGAGAGGTGGGGTGGGAGGAGGAAGAGAGGTGGGTTGGGAGGAAGGAAGAGAGGTGGGGTGGGAGGAGGAAGAGAGGTGGGGAGGGAGGAAGGAAGAGAGGTGGGGTGGGAGGAGGAAGAGAGGTGGGGAGGGAGGAAGGAAGATAGGTGGGGTGGGAGGAGGAAGAGAGGTGGGGAGGGAGGAGGAAGAGAGGTGGGGTGGGAGGAGGAAGAGAGGTGGGGAAGGAGGAGGAGAGGTGGGGAGGGAGGAGGAAGAGAGGTGGGGTGGGAGGAAGGAAGAGAGGTGGGGTGGGAGGAGGAAGAGAGGTGGGGAAGGAGGAGGAGAGGTGGGGAGGGAGGAGGAAGAGAGGTGGGGTGGGTTGTAGGAAGAGAGGTGGGGTGGGAGGAAGGAAGAGAGGTGGGGTGGGAGGAAGGAAGAGAGGTGGGGTGGGAGGAAGGAAGAGAGGTGGGGAGGGAGGAGGAAGAGAGGTGGGGTGGGAGGAAGGAAGAGAGGTGGGGTGGGAGGAGGAAGAGAGGTGGGGAGGGAGGAGGAAGAGAGGTGGGGAGGGAGGAGGAAGAGAGGTGGGGTGGGAGGAAGGAAGAGAGGTGGGGTGGGAGGAAGGAAGAGAGGTGGGGTGGGAGGAAGGAAGAGAGGTGGGGTGGGAGGAAGGAAGAGAGGTGGGGAGGGAGGAGGAAGAGAGGTGGGGCGGGAGGAGGAAGAGAGGTGGGGTGGGAGGAAGGAAGAGAGGTGGGGTGGGAGGAGGAAGAGAGGTGGGGAGGGAGGAGGAAGAGAGGTGGGGTGGGAGGAGGAAGAGAGGTGGGGAGGGAGGAGGAAGAGAGGTGGGGAGGGAGGAGGAAGAGAGGTGGGGTGGTAGGAGGAAGAGAGGTGGGGTGGGAGGAAGGAAGAGAGGTGGGGTGGGAGGAAGGAAGAGAGGTGGGGAGGGAGGAAGGAAGAGAGGTGGGGTGGGAGGAGGAAGAGAGGTGGGGAGGGAGGAAGGAAGAGAGGTGGGGTGGGAGGAGGAAGAGAGGTGGGGAGGGAGGAGGAAGAGAGGTGGGGTGGGAGGAGGAAGAGAGGTGGAGAGGGTGGAGGAAGAGAGGTGGGGAGTGAGGAGGAAGAGAGGTGGGGTGGGAGGAAGGAAGAGAGGTGGGGTGGGAGGAGGAAGAGAGGTGGGGAGGGAGGAGGAAGAGAGGTGGGGAGGGAGGAGGAAGAGAGGTGGGGTGGGAGGAAGGAAGAGAGGTGGGGTGGGAGGAAGGAAGAGAGGTGGGGTGGGAGGAAGGAAGAGAGGTGGGGTGGGAGGAAGGAAGAGAGGTGGGGTTGGAGGAAGGAAGAGAGGTGGGGGTGGGAGGAAGGAAGAGAGGTGGGGAGGGAGGAAGGAAGAGAGGTGGGGTGGGAGGAAGGAAGAGAGGTGGGGTGGGAGGAAGGAAGAGAGGTGGGGTGGGAGGAAGGAAGAGAGGTGGGGTGGGAGGAAGGAAGAGAAATGCTTGGGGTTGTGGGTCTTGGGTGGGTGGGGGTGACTGGGAGATGGGAGTGTCTTTCTCTCTCTCTCTCTCCAATTGTCCCCAACCAGCTCTCCGTGTTAAATGAATATTTGGCCCGTGCTCCTGCCTCTCGCATGAATACTTCCTTGTGGGTCCGTGAGAGAGGACGAATATATGTTTATGGGAGGGGAAGACCCATGATAACTCTTGGATGGATGATGACTGATGGAGGAGGAGGAGGAGGAGGGGGTGGAGGAAGAGGAGAAGGTGGAGGAGGAGGAGGAAGAGGACTTGGTGGTGGAGAAGGAGAAAGAAAAGGAGCAGGAGGAGGCAGTGGTGGAGGAGGAGAAATAGGAGGAAGAGGAGGAGGAATAGGAAGAGGAGATGGTGGTGGAGGAGGAGGTGGTGGGAAGGAGGAAAAGGAGCAGGAGGAGATGATGGAGTAGGATGCTGTGGCGGAGGAAGAAAAATAGGAGGAAGAGGAGGAAGAGGAGGAGGAGGAACAGGAGGTTCAAGAAGAGATTAAATTTTGCCACCGAAGTGGCAAGTTTATTGTGTACCCCACATCCATCCTGTGGATAGTAGCGCAAGAGCATATGGATACACAAAAGACCTAGGAACTAGGCCCCAAAAGGGTTAACGGGAGTACATCTGGAATTATGTCTATAGTTCACATGTCTGTTACAGGGAAATTTAGAAAATTTGCTTTATATATCGTTTATATTATCTTCATTAATAAGATATCTTAACATGTCACATAGGTTATTATACTATCTGTCTCAATATTGCTCAATAAGTAGACAAGCACATAGTGTTCAAAATAGTGACCACAGAGCTGGTCACATACTTTACATTTGGTTTGATCATCATCTGTGTGTCTCCCAAACTGCCAGAAGTACTTGTAACCAAGTCTAAGCCTGGCCACTACAACATCAGTCAATCTGTTCATGTTATCATAGTGGGTTATAGATCTATTCAGGCTTCTAATTGCATTCCTATGACATTCAGTTTCATTATTTACTTCTCTCCTAATATTATTCCAAATGCTAGACTAGGGTACACCGAAGTTATATTCTTCATTATCCTTCAGGGTACTTTTCTTGGCTAACATACCAACTTCATCATGGAGTAATTCAATGTGTGATGAGATCCATAACACTTGTAGAACAGGAGGATTAGGAGGAAAACGAGGAGAAGGGGGAGGAGGAGGAGCAGGAGGAGCAGGAAGAAGAGGAGCAGGAGTGAACATTAAAATGGTATAAAATACCGACAGGTTGTTAGGTAAGACACATATGCAACAGTTAGGTATCTTTATTTCGAAACGTTTCGCCTACACAGTAGGCTTCTTCAGTCAAGTACAGAAAAGTTGATAGAAGCAGAAGATACTTGAAGACGATATAATCAGTCCATCACCCTTAAAGTTTTGAGGTGGTCAGTCCCTCAGTCCTGTCACTTCATCTCCATATTGTTTCATACCATGGAACAATGCTCTTCTCCAGACTGAGGGACTGACCACCTCAAAACTTTAAGGGTGATGGACTGATTACATCGTCTTCAAGTATCTTCTGCTTCTATCAACTTTTCTGTACTCGACTGAAGAAGCCTACTGTGTAGGCGAAACGTTTCGAAATAAAGATACCTAACTGTTGCATATGTGTCTTACCTAACATTATAAAAATATAAAGGCTGAGGTTATTCAGATTATATTATATAGTATCTCACACCGTCTGGGTGATAAAGAAATGTCTTTATAAGGAAAGCCCAAAGGAACTTACGTGGAATATACCTAGAGAGGGTTTCAGGGGTCAACGCCCCCGCGGCCCAGTCTATGACCAAGCCTCGTGGTGGATCAGGGTCTGATCAACCAGGCAGGGGTCTATTGGTAACCCCACTTATGTATGCTGGGAGGCTGCTGAACAGTCTTGGGCCCACGATACTTATTATGTTGTATTTTTAGCGTACTCTTATCGCCCCTACTTTTCATTGGGGAATGTTGCATCTCCTGCCGAGTCTTTTGCTTTCGTAGTGAGTGATTTTCGTGTGCAAGTTTGGTACTAATTCCTCTACGATTTTATGTATGGTTCTCGCCTGCGCTCCAGGGAATACAAATCAAGGGTAATTTAGGTGCTTTGTCGTATTTGGTAAAAGGATCAAAATTCTATTTTTTTCCATTACTCGCAGAAAACTGAATAGCGTTCTTATATGTGTGTTTGTGACAGTTATGAATCTGTTTTACAATATAGAGGAGTGATAACGATGGAAAATAAACAAATTATAGAATATACAAGGACCAGTAAATGGTTCAAAATTGTGAAAAGAATATTGGTAACCCAAACTTGTATTTTGAAGTCGACGACCTTACCGGCTTCCCTATAGACTGTATAAAATATTTCTTATGTGAGATAGCTCCAGAAGTGGTTCAACACATATTTATATTGGCATCCCGTTTCTTCATGCTCTTTCGTTACCATGTTCTTATTAATTTACGTTCGTTATCCAAATGTTGTTAAAAGTCTAGATCCATCCATCGCTGGACACTTTATTACACTCTTTCATGCACATTGCGCTATACCTACCACGCATGCTTTGCATATCCATACCCTTCCATATATCCATACTCTTCAAGACACATACGTGCCTTACACCAACCACACCCACCTTAACCTCTTATACCTTAAATGTACTCCAACACCCACACGCTTCCTAAATATGTTTCTTTAAAGAGCCATTCGTAAATCCATCATATTTTATGAGAGTGTAAAATCCAAGTTCGTCCCAAGCGACACACGGCATTGTCAACACTTCCTTTCTTCCAGGAGCCCAAATTAATATGGACGAGTACAAGAGAATCCTTACCAGATCAATGCGACCTGGAAAGACTGTATTATGTTGATGTTTCTCCGCTGTCTTCTTTGGCATTTCTTTGTAAGTCTTAAAATATTCCCCAAAAAGAGCTGTTGTAGATGTACCTTTACTAAAGATATAGGTAATATGAAGAGAAAGTTGTCATTACTGGAAATCTGGGTGAAAAAAGGAATCAGTGTAATGATTTTTTCTCTGTTATTGTTGAAATAAACTGCGTCGGACAAAATTCCCCAGGTGATTCTTTTTTTGTGTGTGTGTTTTGGATGATCAATGGGCAGTCAGGAGGTCTCTGGTGAATGGGAAGGGAAGAATAATATATGTTTTCTCCCTACACGATTTTTTTCACACTATATTTAGAAACAACTCTTTCTTTCTTTCTGTTTAGGCCTATCACTTTTTTTTTTTTCTCTCTCTCTCTCTCTCTCTCTCTCTCTCTCTCTCTCTCTCTCTCTCTCTCTCTCTCTCTCTCTCTCTCTCTCTCTCTCTCTCTCTCACACTCTCACTCTCACTCTCGCCCCAGCCTATCTCTGTAATTGAGTCTCGGTAAATGGGTCGCTGGATTTTTCAATAATCGATTTTTCCTTCCGGGTAAGGTGCGCGGCTGCCTTACATGTCGTGAAGACATAGCGTGCGAGGCTTACCTCGCCTGACAATGGCGAGGAATAGACAGGAAACCTCCAGGAACGCTTCACACCGAACAGCGAGCGACTCCGTGATCTGTTCCGAGAGATTTCTACCCAGTGAAGCTGCGGATTTCTGAGTATAATAACGTATTGCAATCTAGTGTGAACACCAAGACACAAGCTACAGAACAAGGTTTCAATGGGACAACTTTTCTCTCCGTGAAAAAGCTGTACCCAGAGGGAAAGTTTCTTTTGTAATTTGTGTCTTTTCCTTCGTACGGAAGATTTCTATTGTGAAAAATGTTTTTGGCTTCAAGTGTATAAACTTTATATTGTTAGCCACTGAAACTTTTATTTGTAATATCCTTTGTTCATGGACTGAAATTATTAACATAAGCATTTCTAACGTACTTAACATTTTAACATCTAATTATATAATAATAATAATAATAATAATAATAATAATAATAATAATAATAATAATAATAATAATAATAATAATAATAATAATTATTATTATTATTATTATTATTATTATTATTATTAAAATTATTATAATAATTTATTATTATTATTATTATTATTATTATTATTATTATTATTATTATTATTTTGTTATTATTATATAACGCACTAAACCCGTGTGGATAATCAACTAATAGCAAGACAGACATGCTACCTAATAGCACTTACCGATCTTCCAAAACGTTCATGTTTCACGAGGAGGCCTCGTCTTCACAGAACAAAATCAGTAGTATATTAGTGTAATGTAGGCCTCTAAACTTTTCACTACGAATGCCAAATCGTATATTTTACACATTTTCCCAGGCCAAAGAGAAAAAACCAGTCTTATAAATAAATATCAATAAATGAATAAAATTTAAATGAATCAATGAGTTTTATTTGAATTCATTTTGTAATCAGCAGGATATGATTCAGTACAAAAGAGAATTGTAACAATTATGAAGAAACGATACCCTGCTTACACTGAGAAATGTTATATAATGGCTTATAATGTCAAACATAAGCCAATGCTCTGACAGTATAGTTTATTACTGAACTGCAGATAAGTAAAGCTGGCACAAGGATGGTGGAACTGGTTTTTAATTTTCAAAATATTGCTGAATTGAGGTTTCAGGTTTGAGGAGCCAATTATCAGAATGGATTTCAAATGCTTAGCAGATAAATTTGTGCGATATTTAGACATAACATACTTCATTTCTGGAAATATTTGTTCACAAAGGTACGTTGTACCAAAAACTGATACGAATCCACAATCAAATGTCTTCAGTTTTGGCATTCAGGCTGCAAGATTTATGAAATTGGATCATATCCGTCTATATATTTTTCCTTTAGCATGTCATTTTTAGCATGTCAGCTGCTCTGGATAAACAAGTGCAGCTGCTGTAAGGAGATTTTTTCTAAACGCTTCACCTGGAAATTAAGCCTAAGTTTCTTGTTATAGCTTATTACGTTATATAAACGTAGCCCTAGAAATGTAGCTGTGAATACGTTCTGAACATCAATATATACTGAGGTATATATTAAATGCTTCTTTTCTTTATTCAACTATTGTGTTATAGCTGCCGTAGATAATAGTCTAACATTTGTTACTGTATACAAATGTGACACTGCCCACAATACTGAAGAAAAATACATGTAAAGGAACAAGCTTTTATTGAGGCAACGTTTCACTCTGAGTAGAAATATATATATATATATATATATATATATATATATATATATATATGGGGTAGGTTTAAAAATGTAGTGTTAGAGTGTTCAGCAGAAGTTTGTGGTTACAGGAAAGTGGGTGCAGGAGGGAAGAGGAGCGATTGGTGGAATGATGATGTAAAGAGAGTAGTAAGGGAGAAAAAGTTAGCATATGAGAAGTTTTTACAAAGTAGAAGTGATGCAAGGAGGGAAGAGTATATGGAGAAAAAGAGAGAAGTTAAGAGAGTGGTGAAGCAATGTAAAAAGAGAGCAAATGAGAGAGTGGGTGAGATGTTATCAACAAATTTTGTTGAAAATAAGAAAAAGTTTTGGAGTGAGATTAACAAGTTAAGAAAGCCTAGAGAACAAATGGATTTGTCAGTTAAAAATAGGAGAGGAGAGTTATTAAATGGAGAGGTAGAGGTATTGGGAAGATGGAAGGAATATTTTGAGGAATTGTTAAATGTTGATGAAGATAGGGAAGCTGTGATTTCGTGTATAGGGCAAGGAGGAATAACATCTTGTAGGAGTGAGGAAGAGCCAGTTGTGAGTGTGGGGGAAGTTCGTGAGGCAGTAGGTAAAATGAAAGGGGGTAAGGCAGCCGGGATTGATGGGATAAAGATAGAAATGTTAAAAGCAGGTGGGGATATAGTTTTGGAGTGGTTGGTGCAATTATTTAATAAATGTATGGAAGAGGGTAAGGTACCTAGGGATTGGCAGAGAGCATGCATAGTTCCTTTGTATAAAGGCAAAGGGGATAAAAGAGAGTGCAAAAATTATAGGGGGATAAGTCTGTTGAGTGTACCTGGTAAAGTGTATGGTAGAGTTATAATTGAAAGAATTAAGAGTAAGACGGAGAATAGGATAGCAGATGAACAAGGAGGCTTTAGGAAAGGTAGGGGGTGTGTGGACCAGGTGTTTACAGTGAAACATATAAGTGAACAGTATTTAGATAAGGCTAAAGAGGTCTTTGTGGCATTTATGGATTTGGAAAAGGCGTATGACAGGGTGGATAGGGGGGCAATGTGGCAGATGTTGCAAGTGTATGGTGTAGGAGGTAGGTTACTGAAAGCAGTGAAGAGTTTTTACGAGGATAGTGAGGCTCAAGTTAGAGTATGTAGGAAAGAGGGAAATTTTTTCCCAGTAAAAGTAGGCCTTAGACAAGGATGTGTGATGTCACCGTGGTTGTTTAATATATTTATAGATGGGGTTGTAAGAGAAGTAAATGCGAGGGTCTTGGCAAGAGGCGTGGAGTTAAAAGATAAAGAATCACACACAAAGTGGGAGTTGTCACAGCTGCTCTTTGCCGATGACACTGTGCTCTTGGGAGATTCTGAAGAGAAGTTGCAGAGATTGGTGGATGAATTTGGTAGGGTGTGCAAAAGAAGAAAATTAAAGGTGAATACAGGAAAGAGTAAGGTTATGAGGATAACAAAAAGATTAGGTGATGAAAGATTGAATATCAGATTGGAGGGAGAGAGTATGGAGGAGGTGAACGTATTCAGATATTTGGGAGTGGACGTGTCAGCGGATGGGTCTATGAAAGATGAGGTGAATCATAGAATTGATGAGGGAAAAAGAGTGAGTGGTGCACTTAGGAGTCTGTGGAGACAAAGAACTTTGTCCTTGGAGGCAAAGAGGGGAATGTATGAGAGTATAGTTTTACCAACGCTCTTATATGGGTGTGAAGCGTGGGTGATGAATGTTGCAGCGAGGAGAAGGCTGGAGGCAGTGGAGATGTCATGTCTGAGGGCAATGTGTGGTGTGAATATAATGCAGAGAATTCGTAGTTTGGAAGTTAGGAGGAGGTGCGGGATTACCAAAACTGTTGTCCAGAGGGCTGAGGAAGGGTTGTTGAGGTGGTTCGGACATGTAGAGAGAATGGAGCGAAACAGAATGACTTCAAGAGTGTATCAGTCTGTAGTGGAAGGAAGGCGGGGTAGGGGTCGGCCTAGGAAGGGTTGGAGGGAGGGGGTAAAGGAGGTTTTGTGTGCGAGGGGCTTGGACTTCCAGCAGGCATGCGTGAGCGTGTTTGATAGGAGTGAATGGAGACAAATGGTTTTTAATACTTGACGTGCTGTTGGAGTGTGAGCAAAGTAACATTTATGAAGGGATTCAGGGAAACCGGCAGGCCGGACTTGAGTCCTGGAGATGGGAAGTACAGTGCCTGCACTCTGAAGGAGGGGTGTTAATGTTGCAGTTTAAAAACTGTAGTGTAAAGCACCCTTCTGGCAAGACAGTGATGGAGTGAATGATGGTGAAAGTTTTTCTTTTTCGGGCCACCCTGCCTTGGTGGGAATCGGCCGGTGTGATAATAAAAAAAAAAATATATATATATATATATATATATATATATATATATATATATATATATATATATATATATATATATATATATATATATATATATCTGGGAGGAAGTTGGTGGAAGGAGAATGTAAGCTTCAGAGAGCGAGATGATGGTCAGGAATTAACAGACAGGACGACACATACAAACGCACACACCAACACACACACACACACACACACACACACGCACACACACACACACACACACACACACACACACACACACACACACACACACACACACACACACACACACACACACACACACACA
>NW_027198346.1:40000-45737 GCF_038502225.1 Cherax quadricarinatus
CTGATTAAGCTACTGTAGGGCGAAACATCTACAAATAAAGATACCCAGATGTTGCATATTATAACGATGAAAAAATATACGTTTTGATCAAGAAGACTGGTCTAGTACTTTGCCTAGTTAAGTGGAGGGTCCTTTCCTGGAAGGAGGTTCGCAACACGCGTCTCTATGATCATTCTACTGAAGAGATATTTTATAAGAACGTAATATGTGAGAAGCACTGCAAACCATACCTACACACGCACTTGCTTAATATATTTTTAAAGTTACTCATAGGGTTAGATCGATGACATAGCTTGGCTGTTTGTTCCACTCATCTACAACTCTATAGTCACTTCAGGATTTTCCTGTGAAGAAAACGCAAGCGTTCCAAAACAAGATTTTATTGGGTCAACATTTCACGCAGTGTAGAGCTTCGTCAAGCCCCATTTAAAGAATGTTTTGCAACGTGTCACTACTATCGGCAGGGAGCAATATGGATTCAGGGTTTTCTTATATCCCTTCTAAATCTAAATATACCCAACCTGGGTGTTTTGCTGTGAGTCCCATTGTAGCTTTCTAAGGTCTCAATTTTCGATCAGTTCTAACCGTGATAAATATTAATCCCATTACCGTGGATGGAGCAATCCCCCAACTCCTGTTGGGCAGACTCAGTGGAGTGAGGCTACTTGCTTACATCTGGGGGCTTTTTAGTCCTCGGATGTAATTTTTTTTTTAATTAACGGCCAATTTTCTCATCATTATTTTGACCAGTGACTTTAAACACTAAAGCTTTTCAGTATTTATGATTTTTTTAATATTCCCAGATTGAAATCCATGCTTAATCATCCCCAAATTCAGAGAACGACGTTTCGGTCACTTATGTACCATTATCAAGTCGCAACTGGTTTGGAAGTCGAGGTAGATGATTTTCATTGAGGGGCAATGATCTACGTCAGCCGGGTCTCCAGGGAGGCACTAAGCACCACCTTCGCCAACACTAGCCCACAGGCAACGTCTTGTGTGTGGGGGAGGGGGAGGGGGGAGGGAGAAACTATCATTTGGTGGTGAGGTGAATGCGTCAGGGCACGACCTAAAGAGGCACCTGTCGGGGCGGTTGCCCGTGATGAATAGTGAGTTCCAGAAATGTCCAGACCCGGTCTCACCTCACGTGGTTGTTCAGGGCTCCAGCCTCACCCACCCATGAAGGTTGCTCAGGGCCCGGCCTCAACACCCATAATAATTGTTCAGTGACCGTCCTCACCACCTGCGAAGGTTGTCCAGGCCCTGCCAGACGCTTGCTAAGTTGACGGCCTCCTAGCGAAGCAATTATACATCGCAGATATATTTTACGTTAAGGCACAACAAAAAATTAATAGAGACATATCAGCTCTGAAATGAAGGCTGAAAACATTATTCTAAGTTAGCCCATGAATATAAAGGTTATTTGAACATCTTCCATCCTGTCGGTATTTTGCTCAACTTGTCTTCACCTGCCTGATAAATAACGTAGATCACGGTAGACGCTGTGAGCATATAAAGACAGGAATAAACATGCTAACATGCTAAGCGTGCAATGTCTTCACAAATGTTTGAGTAAAGGAAAAATTTTTACATGTTCACACGCAAGAGGAAAAAACAAAAGCTTGAGTCCTCCTTTAGAGTTCAACAATAGAATGCAGCCTCATCTCATCGTGTTGAGCACAATCTAGCCTCTCTCATTATGTTAGTACTTATCGTGTTAATCCAGCCGACGCGGTGATTCTAGATACAGATCGTTCCGAGAGCTGTTCTAATGCCAATGAACAAGTTATCTCGGCATGTCTGTGTCCACACAAAAAAAGTCATTACTATCCAAGAGTGGGGAAGGAAATCTTAATTTCTTTGTAATGTCCAGCTGTGGCACGCGTTTCACCCTCCAGGCTCTGACTTCTTCAGGCTCCTCCTCCTTAAGGTGAAAGTTCCAGATCGTAAATATAATAATAATAATATTGCCACTTTGATTGCTGTACATTACTTCCTATTTCTTTTATCTTCTTTACATTTTATTGTTATTTCTTAGACTCTCCTCCTTCCCCTCCTCTCTCTCCTCTCTCTCTTCTCTCTCTCTCTCTCTCTCTCTCTCTCTCTCTCTCTGTCTCTCTCTCCTCAACTCTCTGCTCTCTGCTCTCTGCTCTCTTTGTCTCTCTCTGTCTGTCTGTCTGTCTGTCTGTCTCTCTCTCTCTCTCTCTCTCTCTCTCTCTCTCTCTCTCTCTCTCTCTCTCTTTCTCTCTCTTTCTCTCTCTCTCTCTCTTTGTAATTTATACATATTAATTAACTCTAGGAATCACAGTAACCATACCTATCACTTAAAATGCTTTTAGTTTACCCTGTCTCAAAAGTGTATTTAAGAAAATTAAATTATTCAGTAATATCTATAACTGATTTGTACGTTGCCAAATAATGTTTACCAACCTGAGTCTACTTGGAAGGTATTTCGGGGGTCAACGCCCCCGCGGTCCAGTCCATGACCTGGCCTGATAAACAAGGCTGTAACTGTCTGCCGTACGCGATCCAGCGTGCAAATCACAGCCTGCCTGGTCAGGTACTGACTTCAGGTATCTGTCCAGCTCCCTCCTGATGACAGCTAGGGGTTTATTGGTAATCTCCCTTATGTATGCTGGGAGACACTTATTTTGTTATCTTATAACGTACTCATTGAGGGGGATGTTGCATCGCCTGCCGGGTGTTTTGCTTTCGTAGAGAATGATTTTCGTGTGCAGTTTAGGGACCAGTCCCTCTAGGATTTTCCATGTGTGAATTATGATTCATGTTTCTCGCCTGCGTACAGGTCAAGAGACTTCAAACGTTCTCGATAATTGAGGTGCTTGATTGTACTTATACGTGAAGTGAACGTTTTTGTATATTCTTCGGATCTGCAATTTCGCCTGCCTTGAAAGGGGCTGTTAGTGTAGAACAATATTCGTGCCTAGAGAGAAGAAGTGATTTAAAGACAATCACCATCACTGGCTTGGCATCCCTTGCTTCGAAGGATCTCATTATCCACGCTACCATTTTGCTAGCAGCTGTGATAGAGAAGCTATTGTGACCTCTTAAAGTTAGGCTCTGTGACATTATTACTCCCAGGTCCTTCACATTAGTTTTTCGCTGCAGTGTGTGGTTAGAATTTGTTTGATAGGCAGACCAAGGTTTTATTTCCTCATGTTTTTCATAACGGAGTAATTGAAATTTGTCCTCACTGAATACCATTTTGTTTTCTGTGGTCCTTTTAAAGACTTGGTTTGTATCCACTTTGAGATTTGCAGTGTCCTCAATGGATGACAGTCTCAAACAAATTCTAGTAAAGTCAGCAAAGGCAGACACAGCATGTAATATGTGGCATATGAAATAAGTTTTTTCAATAAATAAGGTTAAAATAGAGGAAACTTAATATAGCAACCTTCGATTGCTATACTAGTAGTGTACTGGTACTGTGGAATAGGAGAATATGATATATACACCGAGAGACGTACTTTTTTCAGCATATATATGCTGAGAGTTTGCTTTAATACCTATCTTAGGGATTAAAATATTCTAGTCTGGTAGAGAAAAGGTATAGCCGATAGGCTTTAAACCTCACTAACCAACAGCAGTGTGGTACTCTGTACATACATGCTTATGAGTATATCTTATTTGGTGTGTGTGCACTAAGAAGAACGGTTCAGCTACAGGAATATATATATATATATATATATATATATATATATATATATATATATATATATATATATATATATATATATATATATATATATATATATATATATATATATATATATATATATATATATATATATATATATGCAATAATATCACAGTAAACAGGTGATTTCAGAATATGCAAAACAACCACTCTGAAAGAATAGAGAAATTCCAAGCGCTTTCGTGACTACTCACATTATCAAGGAACTTGATAATGTGATAGTTCCTTGATAATGTGAGTAGTCACGAAAGCGCTTGGAATTTCTCTATTCTTTCAGAGTGGTTGTTTTGTATACATATATATATATATATATATATATATATATATATATATATAAATATATATAGATATATATATATATATATATACATACATATATATATATATAAATATATATATATATATATATATATATATATATATATATATATATATATATATATATATATATATATATATATATATATATATATATATATATATACATATACGTGTCACCTTACCACTGAGCCAGCGGTCTCTCAAAGATCCCGCTTCCAGCCCTGCTAGATGTGAGTCACATGCTTCGTGATTTCTTCCTAACAACCTCAGTGACTCAGCAGGAATACAGAACCCTAACTATGACAGTACCATCACTGAATGGGAGATTCTTGCTGCTCCAGCACCAAACCTTAGTGCAGCAATGGCTTACAAACAGTCAAGCTGGGATGGCCCCATCGCTGAAAAATTGCTTGCCAATATGATCAGGGCTGCTACATCAGACAGGGAGATTGCCCGTCTCCTACCTGTGAGTGCACGTCACTCTGGGGACTTCCTCCTAACAGTTCCCATATCGGCAATGGGAACGCGCCTCGACCCTAAGACCCTCCGTATTGCAGTGGCTCTGTGCCTTGCTGCCCCAATTCACACGGAATATACGTGTATTTGCGGCGATTCGCAAGCCGACCAATATGGTCTACATGGTCTTAACTGTTCCAAAACCAAGGGCTGGCATGCAAGACACAATGAGGTCAACGACATCATAAAGAGAACAATTGCTACAGCTGGATGCCCAGCTGAGAGGGAGCCCCGATCACTAGCAGCCAACAATATACACAACCCAGCAAACCGCCCCTTACGGGATCACCATCAATCCTTGGAAGAATGGCAAGCTCTTAGCATGGGAATATACCTGTGTGTCCACACTGGCTGATACCTATATCCATCACAGTGTCAGGCGAAAGGGAGGAGATGCTGGCCACAGGGAGGAGTACAAGATCAGCAAGTACAGGGACATAAGGCAACAATATAAATTTGTCGCTTCGGAGGAGCTGGAGGAGATTCATAACCATCGATATATTGTAGCAATGTATTCATGTTTGTGTTTTCTATCATTGTATTCTGTCTGTTTATAAAGTTAACATGTAGCATAAAAATATAGGGGATGGTAGGTGAAGAAAATATTCAAACAGCTCCGGGGAGAACCTTGAGATTCCCCTGAGGTACGTTTATTGTCTCCTCTGAGGATGAGGCTCCCCAGTAAAGTTCTAGTGGTACCTATACATATATATATATATATATATATATATATATATATATATATATATATATATATATATATATATATATATATATATATATATATATATATATATATATATATATATATATATATATATATAGTGAGCGTGTTTGATAGGAGTGAATGGAGACAAATGGTTTTTAATACTTGACGTGCTGTTGGAGTGTGAGCAAAGTAACATTTATGAAGGGATTCAGGGAAACCGGCAGGCCGGACTTGAGTCCTGGAGATGGGAAGTACAGTGCCTGCACTCTGAAGGAGGGGTGTTAATGTTGCAGTTTAAAAACTGTAGTGTAAAGCACCCTTCTGGCAAGACAGTGATGGAGTGAATGATGGTGAAAGTTTTTCTTTTTCGGGCCACCCTGCCTTGGTGGGAATCGGCCGGTGTGATAAAAAAAAAAATAAATATATATATATATATATAAATGTCGTGCCGAATATGTAAAACTGGTCATTTA
>NW_027198347.1:0-45707 GCF_038502225.1 Cherax quadricarinatus
GTAATTCCTTCATCAAGATCATTGATATATATTATAAACAACAACGGGCCCAAGACTGATCCCTGTGGAACGCCACTTGTTACTGATCCCCACTCGGATTTAACCCCATTTATGGACACTCTCTGCTTCCTGTCTGTGAGCCATGATTCGATCCACGAGAGCACTCTTCCCCCAATGCCATGAGCTGCTACTTTCTTCAACAGTCTTTGGTGCGGAACTCTATCAAATGCCTTACTAAAATCTAAGTAAATAATATCAAATTCTTTATCGTGGTCAACAGCCTCAAAAGCTTTACTGAAGAAAGTTAATAAATTAGTTAGACAAGACCGGCCTCTTGTGAATCCATGCTGAGTATCATTAATCAAGCTATGCTTATCGAGATGGCTTCTTATAATCTCAGCTATAATTGACTCTAGTAATTTGCCTACAATTGAGGTCAGGCTTATTGGGCGGTAATTTGACGGTAACGACTTGTCCCCTGTTTTAAAAATAGGAATTACATTAGCCATCTTCCACATATCAGACACTACACCTGTTTGAAGAGATAAATTAAAAATATTAGTTAATGGTTCACAGACTTCCATTTTGCATTCCTTTAGAACCCTTGAAAAAACCTCATCAGGACCCGGTGACTTATTTTGCTTCAGTCGGTCTATCTGCTTCACAACCATTTCACTAGTGACTGTGATGTTACATAATTTATCTTCTTCTGGCCCACTATAAAAATTAATTACCGGAATATTATTAGTGTCTTCCTGTGTAAAAACCGAGAGAAAATAATTATTTAAAATCGAGCACATTTCATTCTCTTTGTCAGTAAGATGCCCATAGTTATTTTTAAGGGGACCTATCTTATCTCTGACTTTTGTTCTATATACCTGGAAAAAACTTTTTGGGTTAGTTTTAGAATCCCTAGCAACTTTAATTTCATAGTCCCTTTTAGCTTTTCTTATCCCCTTTTTAATGTCCCTCTTAATGTCAATATACTGATTCATAAGATGACCCTCGCCTCTTTTGATACGCCTATAAATTCCTTTCTTATGCCCTAGTAGATATTTCAGCCTATTATTCATCCATTTTGGGTCATTTCTATTTGATCTAATTTCTTTATAAGGGATAAATGTTCTTTGAGCAGCATGTATTGTGTTCAGAAAACTGTCATATTGATAGCTCTCTTCGTTAAGTGGTCAGTCGTCACGTGAGGTCACAGACCCTGAGCTGCTTTGGGGATTAGCGTGGACGGTTACAAAGCATGGCTTGCTTCTGCAGTGTTTTAAAAACTGAGGTTGGAGAGTTGAAGGAGGAGGTCTTGCTTCTCCAGGAGGAGATTAGGAGGCTGAAGGTCCACCTCAATGGGTCTGGGAGAGAGTGTGAGGTGGCTGGAGTTGTGGGGAATGAGACTTCTAGCAGTGAGGTGCAGTCTGTCTCTCGCTGTGAGGAGGCTGTAGTTGGGGAGGTAGCAACGGCTACCAGCAGTGAGGTGCAGCCCAGCACCTGCTACAAGTGGCGAGTTGTTCACAGTAATGGGAGGCGCATCAGAGTAAGGAAAGTTAAGAGTGAAGATCTGAAGGTAGGAAATCGCTTCTCTGTTCTCCAGGATGAATGTACTTCAGTGGCCAGTGAAGGTAAGGGTACTACTGCCCCTGCTAATGAAGGTAAGCGCATTCTTGTGGTTGGTGACTCTCAGGTAAGATATATTGACCGTGCTTTTTGTAATAGGAATAAGAAGATGAGAGATAGAGTGTGCTTCCCTGGAGCTGGTGTTGGGGACATTGTCAACAGGCTGGATAATATCATGTCAGGTAATGGGAACAAGCCCATTATCTGTCTCAGTGCTGGTGGAAATGATATTGGGAAGGGTAGGAGAGAAGAGCTGCTAGATAAGTACAGGTCAGCTATAGATTTCATTAAGTCTAAGGGAGGGATCCCAATCATATGTAGCATCTTGCCTAGAAGGGGAGTAGGAAATGAATGGTTGTCTAGGGCAATTGGTGTAAATTGCTGGCTAGACAGATACTGCAAGGAACTTGCAATCCCATTCATTGACAACTGGAACAACTTTTATGGCAAACATGATATGTATGCAAGGGATGGGGTACATCTCTCTGGGGCAGGGGTGGTAGCACTTGCAGACTCGATTGAGAAGGCCATTGGTGAAATGCCTATGATTTTAAACTGATGGAAGATAGAGGTATGGGTGTGTGTGGGAAACAAGCAGGTTGCAACACTAGGGTTGGAAACAGTAAATGTATAAAAGGCATTCAGCATGAAGTTATAAATAAAGACAATAGAACAGGTCAGCAAACAAAGGGGGACAGCAGAGGGCAGCAAGGGACTAGCTCCCTTAAGGTTTACTATACTAATAGCAGGAGTGTTAGAAATAAGATAGATGAGCTAAGATTAATTGCAAGTGCAGGAAACATAGATATTATTGCTATAACAGAGACCTGGCTCAATCTGAAAGATAGAGAGATGCCCTCTGAATGTCACATACAAGGCTATAAATTATTCCACACTGACAGGGTCAACAGGAAAGGTGGTGGAGTAGCGATGTATGTCAGAGACAATTTAAATTGTTGTGTTAGACAAGATATTAAATTAGAAGCGTCAGCCACTGAATCTGTTTGGTTACAGCTTCTCGAGGGCCGAGAAAAACTAATTTTGGGTGTGATTTACAGGGCCCCAAATCTTGATAGGGAGTGCAGTAAACTTCTATGGGACGAAATTCGTAAGGCATCTACATACGAAAATGTTGTGCTAATGGGAGATTTCAACTATAGACAGATTGACTGGAGCAATTTGACAGGAAATTTAGAGTCGGGTGACTTTCTTGATACGATCCAGGATTGTTTTTTAAAACAGTTTGTGACAGAGCCAACTAGGGGAAATAACCTCCTTGACTTGGTTCTTGCCAGTAGGGAAACACTAATTAATAATCTTGAGGTTAATGATGAGCTTGGGGAGAGTGATCACAAATCACTCAGTTTTAATATATCATGGAATTCCCCTAATAATGGCAATCAAGTCTCCGTCCCTGACTTTCGCTTGGCTGATTTCATAGGACTGAAAAATTACTTAGGTGGGCTGAACTGGAATGACCTGACTAAGGGTCAGGTAGGTGGTGATGGTTGCCGATATGATGCTTTCCAGGGCATAGTTCTAGCTGCTCAGTCAAATTATGTTCCAAATAGGGAAATCAGATCAAACAAAAATGATCCTAAATGGATGAACAATAGATTAAAATATCTGATTGGTCAAAAGAGAGGCATATATAGGCAAATCAAAAGAGGAGAGGGGCAATTAAGAAATCGATATATTCAGTTAAAGAGAGAAATAAAAAAGGGAATTAGAAAAGCAAAAAGAGATTATGAGGTTAAAGTTGCAAGAGAATCGAAGACTAACCCAAAAGGATTCTTTCAGGTATACAGAAGTAAGATCAGGGACAAGATAGGCCCACTCAAAAGTTCCTCGGGTCAGCTCACTGACAGTGATAAGGAAATGTGTAGAATTTTTAACACATACTTCCTCTCAGTTTTTACACAGGAGGATACCAGCGATATTCCAGTAATGATAAATTATGTAGAACAGGACGATAATAAACTGTGCACTATTAGGGTCACAAGTGACATGGTCCTTAGGCAAATAGATAAATTAAAACCTAACAAATCCCCAGGCCCTGATGAACTGTATGCAAGGGTTCTAAAGGAATGTAAAGAGGAGCTTAGCACACCTTTGGCTAATCTTTTCAACATATCACTACAAACTGGCATGGTGCCAGATAAGTGGAAAATGGCAAATGTGATACCTATTTTCAAAACAGGTGACAGGTCCTTAGCTTCGAACTATAGACCAATAAGCCTAACCTCCATAGTGGGAAAATTTATGGAATCAATAATTGCCGAGGCAGTTCGTAGCCACCTTGAAAAGCATAAATTAATCAACGAATCTCAGCATGGTTTTACAAAGGGGCGTTCCTGCCTTACGAATTTATTAACTTTTTTCACTAAGGTATTTGAGGAGGTAGATCATGGTAATGAATATGATATTGTGTATATGGACTTCAGTAAGGCTTTTGACAGGGTCCCACATCAGAGACTATTGAGGAAAATTAAAGCACATGGAATAGGAGGAGAAATTTTTTCCTGGATAGAGGCATGGTTGACAAATAGGCAGCAGAGAGTTTGCATAAATGGGGAGAAATCAGAGTGGGGAAGCGTCACGAGCGGTGTTCCACAGGGGTCAGTGTTGGGCCCCCTGCTGTTCACAATCTACATAAACGACATAGATGAGGGCATAAAGAGCGACATCGGCAAGTTTGCCGATGACACCAAAATAGGCCGTCGAATTCATTCTGACGAGGACATTCGAGCACTCCAGGAAGATTTGAATAGACTGATGCAGTGGTCGGAGAAGTGGCAGATGCAGTTTAATATAGACAAATGCAAAGTTCTAAATGTTGGACAGGACAATAACCATGCCACATATAAACTAAATAATGTAGATCTTAATATTACGGATTGCGAAAAAGATTTAGGAGTTCTGGTTAGCAGTAATCTGAAACCAAGACAACAGTGCATAAGTGTTCGCAATAAAGCTAATAGAATCCTTGGCTTCATATCAAGAAGCATAAATAATAGGAGTCCTCAGGTTGTTCTTCAACTCTATACATCCTTGGTTAGGCCTCATTTAGATTATGCTGCACAGTTTTGGTCACCGTATTACAGAATGGATATAAATTCTCTGGAAAATGTACAAAGGAGGATGACAAAGATGATCCCATGTATCAGAAACCTTCCCTATGAGGATAGACTAAGGGCCCTGAAACTGCACTCTCTAGAAAGACGTAGAATTAGGGGGGATATGATTGAGGTGTATAAATGGAAGACAGGAATAAATAAAGGGGATGTAAATAGTGTGCTGAAAATATCTAGCCTAGACAGGACTCGCAGCAATGGTTTTAAGTTGGAAAAATTCAGATTCAGGAAGGATATAGGAAAGTACTGGTTTGGTAATAGAGTTGTGGATGAGTGGAACAAACTCCCAAGTACCGTTATAGAGGCCAGAACGTTGTGTAGCTTTAAAAATAGGTTGGATAAATACATGAGTAGATGTGGGTGGGTGTGAGTTAGACCTGATAGCTTGTGCTAACAGGTCGGTTGCCGTGTTCCTCCCTTAAGTCAATGTGACCTGACCTGACTAGGTTGGGTGCATTGGCTTAAGCCGGTAGGAGACTTGGACCTGCCTCGCATGGGCCAGTAGGCCTTCTGCAGTGTTCCTCCTTTCTTATGTTCTTATGTTCTTAAATTCCCAGTCAAGAAATTCCAATCAATATGACTAAAGTTAAAGTCTCCTAGAATTACTACATTATCGTGCCTTGTGGCCCTAACAATTTCCTCCCATAGTAGTCTTCCCTGGTCCCTATCTAAATTTGGGGGACGGTATATCACACCTAAAATTAATTTTTCATGCCCCTCTGAAAATTCTATCCAAACAGACTCTGTATGTGTTACTTCAGACTTAATACCCGTTTTTATGCAACAGTTCAAGCGATCTCGGACATACAATGCCACCCCACCCCCCTTCCCGATACTTCTATCTACTTGGAACAATTTAAAACCCTGAATGTGACATTCTGCAGGCATGTCCCGACTTTTTGAATTAAACCACGTCTCAGTTATGGCAAATACATCAATGTTACCTGCACTAGCAACTAGTCTCAACTCGTCCATCTTTTTCCTAGCACTGCGACTATTTGTGTAATATATATTTAAAGACCCTCCTTTCTCTTTACCCTTCCTGCTCCTTTCTGTTATTTTACTAAACGTATTACTGTCCTTGTCAATTAGTGCCACTGGCTTTCCAATATCCACCTCATTTTGCCTGTTACTAGTTCTCCTAGTACTCATATTACTACACTGTGACTTCACTGCTTTCCTGCCAAAACCTATACCACTAACTATTCCTAGTTTAAAGACCTAACAGCTCCCTCCACTGCGTTGGCCAGTGCTCCCACCCCAGACCTAGATAAGTGAACCCCATCCCTGGCATACATGTCATTTCTGCCATAGAAGAGGTCCCAGTTGTCAATGAATGTTACCGCATTTTCCTTACAGTATTTGTCCAGCCAGCAATTGACACCAATTGCTCTGGACAACCATTCATTTCCAACTCCTCTCCTTGGCAAAATGCCACATATGACAGGTTTCCCACCCTTCCTCCTAATTATCTCTATTGCTGACCTATACCTGCTAATCAGGTCCTCACTCCTACGTCTGCCAACATCGTTGCCTCCAGCACTGAGACAGATAATAGGATTGCTCCCATTACCTCTCATGATGTCATCCAGATGGCTAACAATATCCTTCATCCCAGCCCCAGGAAAACACACTCTCTGCCTCCTACTCCTGTCCTTCAAGCAGAATGCCCTATCCATGTACCTAATCTGGCTATCCCCAACAACAACAATGTTTTTACCTTCCTTGGCGTCGTCCGTCGTGATGCTCCCAGTAGTCGACTCACATTCGTCAGGTAGCATTACACCACTTGTAGAATTCGTCAAGACGTTCTCGATGGTCTTCGTTGGGGTTTCTAGGGATGTCTCACTCACGTCTGCCAATGCTTCCTTGGTGCTCGTTGTGGCATTCCCAGTAGAACACTCACATTCGTCAGGTAGCACCGAGAATGGGTTGGAAGTTTCCACGGTAGTCTTCTGGTTTCTCGTTGTTTCTGCCTCTCCAACCGTTTTCTTGATCTTCAGCTTGGTTCCATGTTGCCCGGCCACTGACCAAGCTCCCCTCTTAACCTGGGGACTCACAACAGGAGGATTACTACGAATCCTCTTGTTCTCCTCCGTTAATCGCCGTATCTCCATCTTAGCAACTCTGAGCTCTTCTCTCAGCTGCTGGTAAAGTTGTTCAAGAGAGGGCATCCTGGTTTCAGATTCACAGAGAGCACACAAACAGGTCTTCACAGAGCTAAGTACACGTCACCACTGTAGAAGCTAGGACCTTGGGTAGCTTTAAGAAGAGATTGGACAAATATACGAGTGAGAAAGGCTGGGTTTGATTGGTGTCATTGGGTACGGGAGTTATTTCTTGGATAGCTTTGAGTAGAGGTCATTTTAATAAGGATCTGCCTTGCATGGGCCAGTAGGCCTTCTGCAGTGTTCATCCATTATGTTCTTAATGTTTCTTGTATTATGTTTAATGTTGCTGGTGTTGCAGTCAATGTTGCTGCTGTTGTGGTTAATGTTGCTAGTGTTGTGTTTGGTGTTGCAGGCATTGTGGTTAATGTTGCTGGTGTTGCAGTCAATGTTGCTGGTGTTGTGGTTAATGTTGCTGGTGTTGTGGTTAATGTTGCTTGTATTATGTTTAATGTTGCTGGTGTTGCAGTCAATGTTGCTGCTGTTGTGGTTAATGTTGCTAGTGTTGTGTTTGGTGTTGCAGGCATTGTGGTTAATGTTGCTGGTGTTGCAGTCAATGTTGCTGGTGTTGTGGTTAATGTTGCTGGTGCTGTGGTTAGTGATGCTGGCATTGTGGTTAATGTACTGTTGTTGTGTTTATTGTTGCTGGTTTTGTGCTCAATGTTGCAGGTGATAAATCAAACACATGTACAACTCTTGAGTGTCTTTATTAAGGAAACGTTTCGCCACACAGTGGCTTCATCAGTCCATACAAAGGAGAATCTTGAAGAACAGGAGGAGAATGAGGTAATCAGTCCCTCAACCTTGAGTCGATGTGTTCAGTCCATCAATCTTGAATAGATTCTATTCAAGATTGATGGGCTGACCACATCGACTCAAGGTTGAGGGACTGATTACCTCATTCTCCTCCTGTTCTTCAAGATTCTCCTTTGTATGGAGTGATGAAGCCACTGTGTGGCGAAACGTTTCCTCAATAAAGATACCCAAGAGTTGCACATGTGTCTAATTTATCAACATGTCGGTTCTCTGAACCATTCATCTACAAAATTGTGGTTAATGTTGCTGGTATCGTGGTTAATGATCCTGGTGTTTTTTTAAATATTGTTGGTGTTGTGGTAAATGTTACAGGAGTTGTGGTTAAAGTTACTGGTGATGTGGTTAATGCTGCTGGTATTGTGGTTAATGTTGTTGTGATTAATGTTACTGTTGTTGAGGTTAAGGTTGCTGGTATTGAGTTTAATGTTACTGGTGTTCTGGTTAAGGTACCTGGTGTTGTGAGTAATGTTTCTGGAGCTGTAGTTAATGTTGCTGGTGTTGTGGTTAATGTTGCTGATAATGTTGATAATGTTGCTGGTGTTGTGGTTATTGTTGCTGGTATTGTGGTTAATGTTGATGATGTTGTAGTTAGTGTTGCTGGTATTGTGATTAATGGTGCTGATGTTGTGGTTAATGTTCCTGGTTTTGTGGTTAATGTTTCTCAATTTTGGGTTAATGATGCTGGTGGTGTGATTAATGTTTCTGGAGCTGTGATTAATTTTGCTGGTGTTGTGGTTAATGTTTCTGGTGTTGTGGTTAATGTTGTTGGTGTGGTTAATGTTACTGGTGTTGTGGTTAATGTTGCTGTTGATGTTGTTAATGTTGCAGGTTGTGCGATAAATGTTGATGTTGTAGTTAATGTTGCAGGTGGTGCGATTAATGTTTCTGGAGTTGCGGTTATTGTTGCTAGTGTGATTAATGTTGCTGGTATTTTGTTTAATGTTGCTGGGTTTGTAGTTAATGTTTCTGGAGTTGTGGTTAATGTTGCTGGTGTTGTGGTTAATGTTGCTGGGTTAGTAGTTAATGTTTCTGGAGTTGTGATTAATGTTGCTGGTGTTGTGGTTAATGTTGCTGGTGCTGTGGTTAATGTTGCTGGTGTTGTGGTTAATGTTGTTGGTGTTGTAATTAATGTTGCAGGTGGTGCGATTAATGTTTCTGGAGTTGTGGTTAATGTTGCTGGTATTGTGGTTAATGATGCTAGTGTTGTGGTTAATGTTGCTGGTATTGTGGGTAATGTTGCTGGTGTTGTGGTTAATGTTGCTGGTATTGTGGGTAATGTTGGTGTTGTGGTTAATGTTGCTGGTGCTGTGGTTAGTGTTGCTGGTGTTGTGCTTAATGTTGCAGGTGTTGTGGTTAATATTGCTGGTGTTGTGGTTAATGCTTCTGGTGCTGTGGTTTGTGTTGCTGGTGTTGTGGTTAATTTTCCTGGTGTTGTGGTTAACGCTACTAGTATTTTTTTTAATGTTGCTGGTGGAGTGGTTAATGTCGCTGTTGTAGTGGTTAATGTCGCTGCAGTGGTGGTTAATGTAGTTGCTGTGGTGGTAAATGCCGCTGTGGTGGTTAATGCCGTTGTTGTGGTTGTTAATGACGCTGTTGTGGTGGTTTATGCAGCTGTTGCGGTGGTTTATGCAGCTGTTGCGGTGGTTTATGCAGCTGTTGCGGTGGTTAGACAGACAGACTTCAGTAATTTGCCAACAGCAAGAATTAACGGTTCCCAGTTCCACGTTAACTTGACTTCCTTCACGAAGTTAACGAGGAGGGTGTTAACGAAGACGATGCCGATTCCCACCAAGGCAGGGTGGCCCGAAAAAAAAAACTTTCACAATCATTCACTCCATCATTGTCTTGCCAGAAGGGTGCCCTACACTACAGTTTTTAAACTGCAACATTAACACCCCTCCTTCAGAGTGCAGACACTGTACTTCCCATCTCCAGGACTCGAGTCCGGCCTGCCGGTTTCCCTGAACCCCTTCATGTTAGTTTGCTCACACTCCAACAGCACATCAAGTATTAAAAGCATTTGCCTCTATTCACTCCTATCAAACACGCTCACGCATGCTTGCTGGAAGTCCAAGCCCCTCGCACACAAAACCTCCTTTACCCCCTCCCTCCAACCTTTCCTAGGCCGACCCCTACCCCGCCTTCCTTCCACTACAGACTGATACACTCTTGAAGTCATTCTGTTTCGCTCCATTCTCTCTACATGTCCGAACCACCTCAACAACCCTTCCTCAGCCCTCTGGACAACAGTTTTGGTAATCCCGCACCTCCTCCTAACTTCCAAACTACGAATTCTCTGCATTATATTCACACCACACATTGCCCTCAGACATGACATCTCCACTGCCTCCAGCCTTCTCCTCGCTGCAACATTCATCACCCATGCTTCACACCCATATAAGAGCGTTGGTAAAACTATACTCTCATACATTCCCCTCTTTGCCTCCAAGGACAAAGTTCTTTGTCTCCACAGACTCCTAAGTGCACCACTCACCCTTTTCCCCTCATCAGTTCTATGATTCACCTCATCTTTCATAGACCCATCCGCTGACACGTCCACTCCCAAATATCTGAATACATTCACCTCCTCCATACTCTCTCCCTCCAATCTGATATCCAATCTTTCATCACCTAATCTTTTTGTTATCCTCATAACCTTACTCTTTCCTGTATTCACTTTAATTTTCTTCTTTCACATACCTTACCAAATTCATCCACCAATCTCTGCAACTTCTCTTCAGAATCTCCCAAGAGCACAGTGTCATCAGCAAAGAGCAACTGTGACAACTCCCACTTTGTGTGTGATTCTTTATCTTTTAACTCCACGCCTCTTGCCAAGACCCTCGCATTTACTTCTCTTACAACCCCATCTATAAATATATTAAACAACCACGGTGACATCACACATCCTTGTCTAAGGCCTACTTTTACTGGGAAATAATCTCCCTCTTTCCTACATACTCTAACTTGAGCCTCACCATCCTCGTAAAAACTCTTCACTGCTTTCAGTAACCTACCTCCTATACCATACACCTGCAGCATCTGCCACATTGCCCCCCTATCCACCTTGTCATACGCCTTTTCCAAATCCATAAATGCGACAAAAACCTCTTTAGCCTTATCTAAATACCGTTCACCTATATGTTTCACTGTAAACACTTGGTCTACACACCCCCTACCTTTCTTAAAGCCTCCATTTGTTTCTTTTCGTACCTATACGCGCATAATATACTCTCAGCAATCATTAGACAGTGGTGTATAACGTTAGCAATTCGTTTTTTGTGCGTGTATTACGTAGAAGTTCAAGTAGAATGTAGATAATAATAATAATTATAATTATTAATTTGATTATTATTTCTACGACACCATCACCACCACTACCTCCACAACCACCACCAACAACAGCTAAAGCTAAAGCGAAAATAATCATGCTTCCAAAACTATATTATTTGTCTTATATCTTTAACTCACGAATATTAGAATGTAGATAATAATAATAATTATAATTATTAATTTGATTATTATTTCTACAACACCATCACCACCACTACCTCCACAACCACCACCAACAACAGCTAAAGCTAAAGCGAAAATAATCATGCTTCATATTATTTGTCTTATATCTTTAACTCACGAATATTTGTAGGATGTAGCAACTTCACTACTCTGTGCTCGCTCGAAGAAGTCTTGATCAGCTACTAGCACTGCAGACTACCTACTCGCTTGTTTGATTGCTAGGCATGTGGCATGCCGGAAGATGGCATCTGATGTCGTATCTGCAGGGTCTGTCTCTCTCACACAACTCTTCATCGAAGCAACTCGTCCTCTCTGTCTGGGAGAACGCTGGTCTCCTCAGCTCGTGTTATTTAAACTGGTAGTGCATGTTTCTGTCAGTGAGCCGGAACAATCATCTTGTAACTTCGCACAACTCTGTTCACAGAGCATTATTTAGGGTTAGTGATTTCTGACGTTTTCTGAGGTGTGGTGAGACACTATGCTTTAGGTCCCGAGTCTAACTCTTGGACCTGCCTTGTTCTGGCATCTACGCACTGTTGTAGTCCGTATTTGGAAGTTGCTAAACTCAATTTCAATAATTTGGGAGTTTTTTTTTTTTGCCTTATGTGAAGGACTTACGAATGGTCCCTAATTAAGGTCATGTTTTGGTCACCTTCCTTGCCTGACGCTGTGTTGACCAGTGTGTATTTTAATGTTTGGCGTACTGGTCGTCTTTTTGTTCAAGCAAGCTGTTTTATTGGCCCTTTATGGGTCGGAAGTTAACTTATCTGGGGTAGGTAATGATTGAACTGAGAACCAGAAACAGGGTAGATGCTAGAGGGGAAGTCAGTAAGTTGACCTAGCATTCTCTGGAAAATGCCTATCACAATAGATGCAATTTGTAGCATCAGTACCACCAACAACACCAATACATACACCAACACTACCATTAACACCTGCCTTTGGTTTAGCAGTATTTGTAACGGCCTGTTTCTGCTATTTTCTGATTTATGCTTTAATACTAACGTAACCTAGCCTAGATTAATTTACACTAATTTAAAATAAATAATGTTTAAATGAAACACTAGAAGGGTAAAGAAATTAACAATTTACCATGAGAATGAATCTGACATTTTATTAATAGTGATTTCTGTATTAACCTTCAAACTATAATAAGCACACTTCGGGACTCACTCGTTCATGAAAATTTCTTGCTGTGATACAAGGGAGTCCCACATTGCTGATTTATAGATGATTCAATTTACGAAGACTATGCGGACTGTATTGTGGACAAAATTTTATTTTCATTGTACTCCAGAGAGCTATGACCCAGGTGCTGGATGGATCTTAGGGAGCCCTATCACTCTCTCCTCCACCCCACAACCATTTTCTGAACATTAACTGTTGAATCACTCACTAGAACGTCCAAAGAAATCATTAGCTTTTGATTCTCTTAGTTGAACTTCCTAAAAGAATCTTCAGACCTTGTGGTCAGCTCCTCATTCGTATGCAGGAAGACAAGGGAGAAAACGAGGGATTGCGGCTTTTATCTCTCGACTGGCTGGAATCTGAGGGAGGAGGGGGATGACCCCTGGGTAGATCATTTCCATTGGTAACGTGCAAGCAGTCCATCAAAGGACGGCTGTGAAATGACCCTTCGTGGATATGCATTTTTTTTCACTGTCACCCTGACTTGGCAGGAGACGGCAAAAGAGTTGGAAGAACAATGCTTCACATGCTTCTTCTACTCTTTACTTACGTGATACATAAAGAGACCCATGTAAAAATAAAGAAAACTTGCATTATAGCGATGTTTTGCTCGAGATGTTTCGCTAGAGGGAAGCGATTTCATGTAAAACTAAAGAATGCGCAAGTTACTCCTTGAACATCATAAAACAAAGGAACTTGTAAGACCAAAGCAAACTTTTCAAGGCTGTAAATACTCACATAAAATAATACTACTAACTGGCCTATGCATCACAATAATACTATTAGGCTGCCCCAGGCATCACGGTAATAATGCTGGCTGCCTCACTATTACAGCCGGTATAAAGGCCAGCCTTCGTGGAACTTACTCCTGATCAACCAGACTATTGGTGCTGGCATATAATAAAAAATATTCATCCCTTTCTAAATGGTCTTCTATATGCACTTTCTTTTTGCAATTTGAGCAATGGACCTTTCACTTTTCTTTACCATTCCAAATTCTCTCTTCAGAGACTGGCTTGGGCAGGGTCTTTGGCAGATTAAGTAGAAAGATGACTACTATTCTGAGGTGAGGGATTAGACCTGAACTCCAAGACTTGGCCTTACCTTTACATGGTCCTTTGTCTTGTTGAACTTTAAGTTATAGAATCTTATAAGTAACCTCATAACTATCAGTAACAGTAGCAATGTCAGATATGTGAGCAAGACCAGTCTATCATAAACTCTCGACCTGGTGGAGGAAGACAATTGCAGAATTCTTCCCTCAGATCGAGCTGAAGAAACTAGGCAGCTTGAGCAACCATACACCTTCTAGACTGAGCAATTAGTTTTTCCTTGTTAGTCGTCGGAACCTGCTTTGTGGGTACTACCAAGTGCCACTTACTATTTGAGAATGAAAAGTGTCTCCAGTAAATCTGTCCAAGTGCGAGTTCGGTCAGACTAAAATAAAATACTTAAGTTTTGTTATAAGATAGGTCAGGTAGTATCCGTACAAAGATGTTAAGGGATACCGTGTTTTCAGTGTTAGATAACACCTGATAAGTCCTTCACATAGGCGAGAACATGCCACTGTGATCACGTAACACCTCAGGAAGAGCGTGCAGATCACCATCTATATATAAAATTGGTAAGAAAATGACTCTCATGGCATTGTTATCTGCTCATAAGAATTTATGAGAAAGAAAGATATCAGAGTTGAAGAATACAATTTATTAACAAACCATAGTCAGTCACCCCCACATGTCACATAGCCACATAATGTAGCATGAAACGTATTATATAATCTATTAATGACATAAGTACACATCTTGTTTTCTGTGCACAGAATTACATTTATATAACTAATAAAATTATAAAAATAGTCTTAACAGTACCAATAATAATGATAAGAAGAAAATGTAAAAAATATGTTAATATGAGAACTGTATTGCTTGTTGGTTTGTTACATAGTTACATAGCTTGATATCTTTCTCATGTGACTACATGACGTCACACAACTGCCCAACATGTCGCAAATCGCAGTAATAATTAGTATCTCCCTCACATATCACACATGGCAGTAACAATAGCTGCCCCACACATCATAGTAATACTAAATGCCTCTGATACATCACAGTAGTACTAACTGCCCCACACATCACACATCACAGTAATACTAACTGCCCCATACATCACACATCACAGTAATACTAACTGTCCCACACATCACACATCACAGTAATACTAACTGCCCCACACATCACACATCACAGTAATACTAACTGCTCCACACATCACACATCACAGTAGTACTAACTGCCCCACACATCACACATCACAGTAATACTAACTGTCCCACACATCACAGTAATACTAATTACCTCACACATCATAGATATACTAACTGCCTCAGAAACATCACAGTAATATTAACTGCCCCACACATCACAGTAATACTAACTGTCCCACACATCACACAACACAGCAGTACTAACTGCCCCACACATCACATATCATAGTAATACTAACTGCCCCACACATCACACATCACAGTAATACTAATTACCTCACACATCACAGATATACTAACTGCCTCAGAAACATCACAGTAATACTAACTGCCCCACACATCACACATCACAGTAATACTAACTGCCCCACACATCATATATCACAGTTATACTAATTACCTCACACATCATAGACATACTAACTGCCTCTAAAACATCACAGTAATATTAACTGCCCCACAGGTGATATATCACAGTAATATTAATTGCCTCGCATATCACACATCACAGTAATACTAACTGCCCCACATACATATCACAGTAATACTAACTGCCCCACACATCATACATCACAGTAATACTAATTACCTCACACATCATAGATATACTGCCTCAGAAACATCACAGTAATACTAACTGCCCCACACATCACAGTAATACTAACTCTACCATCATAGTAATACTAACTGCCCCACACATCACACATCACAGTAATACTAATTATCTCACACATCATAGATATACTGCCTCAGAAACATCACAATAATACTAACTGCCCCACCCATCACACATCACAGTAATACTAACTGCCCCACACATCATATATCACAGTTATACTAATTACCTCACACATCATAGATATACTAACTGCCTCAGAAACATTACAGTAATACTAACTGCCCCACACATCACACATTACAGTAATACTAACTGCCCCACACATCATATATCACAGTTATACTAATTACCTCACACATCATAAATATACTAACTGCCTCACACACATCACAGTAATACTAACTGCCCCACATATCACACATCGCAGTAATACTTACTGCCCCACACATCACACATCACAGTAATACTAACTGCCCCACACATCATATATCACAGTTATACTAATTACCTCACATATCATAGACATACTAACTGCCTCAGAAACATCACAGTAATTTTAACTGCCCCACACATGATATATCACAGTAATATTAATTGCCTCACACATCACATCACAGTAATACTAACTGCCCCACACATCACATATCACAGAAATACTAACTGCCCCACACATCACACATCACAGTAACACTAATTACCTCACACATCATAAATATACTAACTGCCTCACACACATCACAGTAATACTAACTGCCCCACATATCACACATAGCAGTAATACTTACTGCCCCACACATCACACATAACAGTAATAGTAACTGCCCCACACATCACACATCACAGTAATACTAACTGCCCCACACATCACACATCACAGTAATAGCAACTGCCCCACACATCACATTAATATTAACTGCTCCACACATCACAGTAATACTAACTGCTCCACACATCACTGTAATAATACAAGCTGCACCACACATCATATATCACAGTAATTCTAATTGCTTTACACATCACCCATCACAGTAATAGTAACTGGCAACATATATATCACAGTAATACTAACTGCCCCACACATCACACATGACAGTAATACTAACTGCTCCACACATGACTGCAATACTAACTGCCCCGCACATCATATATCACAGTAATACTAATTGTCTCACACATCACAGTAATACTAACTGCCATACACATCACACTAATACTAACTCCCTCACACATTACACATCACAGTAAAACTAACTGCCCCCACACATCACAGTGATACTAACTGAGCGACACATCACACATCACAGTATTACTAACTGCCCCACACTTCACAGCCATATTCACTGCTCCACACATCACAGTAATACTAACTGCTCCACACATCACACATCAGTAATACTAATTGCATTACACGTCACACATCACGGTAATAATAACTGCCCCACACATCACATATCACAGCAATACTAACTGCCCCACACATCACACATCACAGTAATACTAACTGCCCCACACATCACACATCAAAGTAATACTAACTGTCGCACTCATCACAGTAATATTAACTGCCCCACACATCACAGTAATACTAACTGCCCCACACATCACACATCACAGAAATACTAACTGCTTCACACACCACACATCACAGTAATACTAACTGCCCCACACATCACAGTAATACTAACTGCTCCACACACCACACATCACAGTAATACTAACTGCCCCACACATCACAGTAATACTAATTGCCCCACACATCACAGTAATACTAACTGCTCCACACATCACACATCACAGAAATACTAAATGCTTCACACACCACACATCACAGTATTACTAACTGCCCCACACATCACAGTAATACTAACTGCTACACACACCACACATCACAGTAATACTAACTGCTACACACACCACACATCACAGTAATACTAACTGCCCCACACATCACAGTAATACTAATTGCCCAACACATCACAGTAATACTAACTGCTCCACACATCACACATCACAGAAATACTAACTGCTTCACACACCACACATCACAGTAATACTAACTGCCCCACACATCACACATCACAGTAATACTAATTGCCCCACACATCACAGTAATACTAACTGCTCCACACATCACACATCACAGAAATACTAACTGCTTCACACATCACACATCACAGTATTACTAACTGCCCCACACATCACAGTAATATTAACTGTTCCACACATCACAGTAATACTAACTGCTCCACACATCACAGTAATACTAACTGCCTCATACATCACACATCACAATAATACTAACTGCCCCACACATCACAGTAATACTAACTGCCCAACACATCACAGTAATACTAACTGCCCCACACATCACAATAATAATAACTGCCCCACACGTCACACATCACAGTAATAATACTAGCTGTCTCGCACATCATTTCTCAAATAATACTAGCTACATCACGCATTAAAGTAATAATACTAGCTGCCCCAGACATCATGCGTCACAGTAATAATACTAGCTGCCCCAGACATCACGCATCACAGTAATAATACTAGCTGCCCCAGACATCACGCATCACAGTAATAGTACTAGCTGCCCCAGACATCACGCATCACAGTAATAGTACTAGCTGCCCCAGACATCACGCATCACAGTAATAGTACTAGCTGCCCCAGATATCACGCATCACAGTAATAGTACTAGCTGCCCCAGACATCACGCATCACAGTAACAGTACTAGCTGCCCCAGACATCACGCATCACAGTAATAATACTAGCTGCCCCAGACATCACGCATCACAGTAATAGTACTAGCTGTCCCAGACATCACGCATCACAGTAATAGTACTAGCTGTCCCAGACATCACGCATCACAGTAATAGTACTAGCTGCCCCAGACATCACGCATCACAGTAATAGTACTAGCTGCCCCAGACATCACGCATCACAGTAATAGTACTAGCTGCCCCAGACATCACGCATCACAGTAATAGTACTAGCTGCCCCAGACATCACGCATCACAGAAATAGTACTAGCTGCCCCAGACATCACGCATCACAGTAATAGTACTAGCTGCCCCCATCAGCATCACAGTAATATCACGCATCACAGTAATAGTACTAGCTGCCAGTAATAGTACCACGCATCACAGTAATAGTACTACGTACATGCCCCAGACATTACGCATCACAGTAATAGTACTACAGTAATAGTACTAGCTGCCCCAGGTATCACGCATCACAGAAATAGTACTAGCTGCCCCAGACATCACGCGTCACAGTAATAGTAATAGCTGCCCCAGACATCACGCATCACAGTAATAGTACTAGCTGCCCCAGACATCACGCATCACAGTAATAGTACTAGCTGCCCCAGACATCACGCATCACAGTAATAGTACTAGCTGCCCCAGACATCACGCATCACAGTAATAGTACTAGCTGCCCCAGACATCACGCATCACAGTAATAGTACTAGCTGCCCCAGACATCACGCATCACAGTAATAGTACTAGCTGCCCCAGACATCACGCATCACAGTAATAGTATTAGCTGCCCCAGACATCACGCATCACAGTAATAGTACTAGCTGCCCCAGACATCACGCATCACAGTAATAGTACTAGTTGCCCCAGACATCACGCATCACAGTAATAGTACTAGCTGCCCCAGACATCACGCATCACAGTAATAGTACTAGCTGCCCCAGACATCACGCATCACAGTAATAGTACTAGCTGCCCCAGACATCACGCATCACAGTAATAGTACTAGCTGCCCCAGACATCACGCATCACAGTAATAGTATTAGCTGCCCCAGACATCACGCATCACAGTAATAGTACTAGCTGCCCCAGACATCACGCATCACAGTAATAGTACTAGCTGCTCAACACATCATTGAGGAGTGACCGACGTTATTCTTGTATAAATCTTATTTTTAGCAGTGTTTGTCACTGCTGTGCCAGGTTTATTAGTGAAAGCTGGAATTTCTAGCCCTGTGACACATTATAAGCGTGTGTTTTTTGCAAATTTATACACTTTGGGTAAGCCCATTGCATGTTAAACTGTGTCGGCCACGAGGTATAGTGCAAATGTGTGTAATTTTGTAATGTATATGTAAGAATTATCGTTGTATTTGAGGTGTGTAATGACATTTTATACCACTGTTCTCGCTATGTAATTTTGCCAGTTGTTTTTAATGTACTATGTACATAAAACTTCGCAGTCATTTTTTATGGCCTCCCCTCCTTCCTTTCCTTAGCCTGATTATCTGGTCCTTGACTGTTGTTTTCCTCCTGATGTGGCTGTTCAACAGCTTTGGGTCAGATTTGGCTTTCGCTGCTATGTCATTCTCATATTGCCTTTGGGCCTCCCTTCTTACTTGTGCATATTCATTTCTGGTTCTATGACTGCTCTCCTTATTCTCCTGGGTCCTTTGCCTTCTATAGTTCTTCCATTCCTTAGCACATTTGGTTTTGGCCTCGCTGCACAATTGGGTGAACCACGGGCTCAACCTGGCTTTTTCATTATTCCTGTTACCTTTGGGTACAAACCTCTCCTAAGCTTCCTTGCATATTGTTGTCACATATTCCATCATTTCGTCCACTGACTTCCCTGCCAGTTCTCTGTCCCACTGAACCCCGTTCAGGAAGTTCTTCATGCTTGCGTAGTGTTGCGCCTCTGCTATTTTACTACTATTGTTAACCTTCATTTCCTTTAATATTACATTGCATTCATTTCCTTTAATAGCTAAATTGGAAATTAATGTCCTAGTATTATTAAGATTATTTTTTTTGTGGCCCCTGTGGGTTAGCGTCTAGTATGTGATGTCACTTGTTTATTGGTCTGCGTACCGATGAAAAGTTAGGAGTCAAATCTCCAATAAACTGTTTGATGGTTATAACTCCCCCTCCCCCCCTTCTCCTGGCAGAATTCACGTGATCTAGCTAACCTCCACCCTCACTGTAGAGTGGAAAGAGTGTGAAACAACCAGCCAATGAGTCAAGACTCCTGCTCAGCTCTTGTAAATTGACTGCTGTTGATTCTTGTCTGGTATATTCTGTCAAATTGTGTAATACTCTGTGAAGACTAGATATTCTACTCTGAAGGAGTATCTGTATATTTAAAGTCTCTCTATAACCATGTATTTCAAGGCATTGTCTAGGAACTTGGTAATATAGAATGTGCAGTAAGCATTCTGGACAAAAATACTGTATAACGGTATAATTTTATATGGAAATAAATGGTATAAAATACCGACACAATGGCAATATAAACACAAATGCAGTATAATGTGATCCTTTATTGACTACGTTTCGCCCACACAGTGGGCTTTTTCAAGTCACAAACAGAACTACCTGGGGTGGAAGGAACGCGAGTATTTATAGTCCGGCTGAGGTCAGGTGAAGAATGCTGCATCTGATGATGTACATCATCAGATGCAGCATTCTTCACCTGACCTCAGCCGGACTTTAAATACTCGCGTTCCTTCCACCCCAGGTAGTTCTGTTTGTGACTTGAAAAAGCCCACTGTGTGGGCGAAACGTAGTCAATAAAGGATCACATTATACTGCATTTGTGTTTATATTGCCATAATTTTATATGCCTTATGTTGTACATGATAAAGGCTGCATATAGGCCCTGGAGCGTAACAAGTGGAGGCCTGTCTGGGAGCATAATACTGAATATTATTTAAAATTGAATGTAGTAATGCCAGAGGAGTTTGAGGTTTTAACCATAGAGAGATTACAGAGTTTGAAGCTACAGTCCTGCTGGCAATTAGCCAGATGCTTAGGCATAAAATATGATAGACATTTTATGGCCCAGACAGTCAGATACATGATACAGAATGCACTCTTTCCAGATGAGCAGTATACAGAGAATGATGAGGATGGAGAACCAAGTACTCCTAGTCTTTTGGGTTCTTTACAACAGACCCCAGAGTCCAGAAATACTATCCTGGTAACAACCCCTACAGGAGACGACAGACAACATCGAGTTTCCAATACTCGGAAGGCGACACCACTGCAACAACTCCAATTCCATCCCCAAGGACTAAATGGTAGACAGAAGGTCAACAGACTATGGAGACTGTTCCAGGTAAACCTTTGACAGGTGTTTTAGAAATAGAACAAGAGAAAAAAGTCCTGTTGGATAAGGAACAGGTTCCTCTTCGACAAATCCCTTTAGTGCTCTTGACTGCAATTCAATCGAAGGAGAATTTCGAACGTCTGGAGCGTATTTTGTCACTTCAAACCTCCTATGTACAAGGTCAGATAAAATTAAAAGGAGAAAATTATGAACGTGAGTCTTTGCTTTATTAACGAGAATTACTTAGAAAGAAAAAAGAATTCTAGTAATACGGATATGTCCTCTTTTGGTCTTTTTAATGCCTAAATTTGCTGAAAACAATGTAGATTCGTTTAATTTTCTAAATAGCTCTCGATCATAAACCAAAGACTCACGTTCAAAATTTTCTCTTTTTAATTTTATCTGAGCTTCTACATAGGTGGTTCGAAATTACAAAATATGCTCCAGACGTTCGAAATTCTCAATTCAACCTTTAGAAGGTGTGGAAGCATACTTGGATGACCTTGTGGTCATTAGTGGTGATTGAAAATCTCATTTGGAAAAACTGGAAAAACTACTGAAAGTCTTACAAAAGTATAATTTCACTGTAAATTTGTAAAAATGTGACTTTGGAAAGGCACAAATTAAATATCTTGGTTTTAAAATAGTGCAGAGACAAGTGGCCCCCAACCAATTAAAAGTTCCATCCATTTTAAATTTTCCACATCAACAAGACAGGAACACCCTCAAAAGATTTTCAGGGATGGCTACTTAATACAGAAGATTTTGCCCAAACTTCACTCAAGTGTCCTCTCCTCTCACTTGACTAACAAGTCCTCAACATAAATTTAACTGGGACGAGAGCTGTAATTTAGCGTTTAAACTGTGTGTGTGTGTGTGTGCGTGTGTGTGTGTGTGTGTGTGTGTGAGTGTGTGTGTGTGTGTGTATGTGAGTGTGTGTGAGTGTGTGTGTGTGTGTGTGTGAGTGTGTGTGTGAGTGTGTGTGTGAGTGTGTGTGTGTGTGTGTGTGTGTGTGTGTGTGTGTGTGTGTGTGTGTGTGTGTGTGTGTGTGTGTGTCTACGATTATCTAAACCTGAAACAAGTTAAAATCTCGACATTTTTCTTGTGTGTGTGAGTGTGTGAGTGTGTGTGTGTGTGTGTGTGTGTGTGTGTATGTGTGTGTGTGTGTGTGTGTGTGTGTGTGTGTGAGTGTGTGTGTGTGTGTGTGTGTGTGTGTGTGTGTGTGTGTGTGTGTGTGTGTGTGTGTGTGTGTGTGTGTGTGTGTGTGTGTGTGTGTGTCTACGCTTATCTAAACCTGAAACAAGTTAAAATCTCGACATTTTTCTTGTGTGTGTGAGTGTGTGAGTGTGTGTGTGTGTGTGTGTGTGTGTATGTGTGTGTGTGTGTGTGTGTGTGTGTGTGTGTGTGTGTGTGTGTGAGTGTGTGTGTGTGTGTGTGTGTGTGTGTGTGTGTGTGTGAGTGTGTGTGTGTGTGTGTGTCTACGCTTATCTAAACCTGAAACAATTTAAAATCTCGACATTTTTCTTGTGTGAGTGTGTGAGTGTGTGTGTGTGTGTGTGTGTGTGTATGTGTGTGTGTGTGTGTGTGTGTGTGTGTGTGTGTGTGTGTGTGTGTGTGTGTGTGTGTGTGTGTGTGTGAGTGTCTGTAGAAACATTATCATATTAATTATAATTCAAATAAACTGACGCATTTCAACATTTATTTTATTTAAATATCAAAATCTTTTTATAGGGAGCAAATATATGTTTGTTGGTGCTGAGTGTGGTGAAGCATCAGTACTGACCTGGGCAACGTAGTCTACCTGACAGGTCAAGTGTGGTGAAGCATCAGTACTGACCTGGGCAACGTAGTCTACCTGACAGGTCAAGTGTGGTGAAGCATCAGTACTGACCTGGGCAACGTAGTCTACCTGACAGGTCAAGTGTGGTGAAGCATCAGTACTGACCTGGGCAACGTAGTCTACCTGACAGGTCAAGTGTGGTGAAGCATCAGTACTGACCTGGGCAACGTAGTCTACCTGACAGGTCAAGTGTGGTGAAGCATCAGTACTGACCTGGGCAACGTAGTCTACCTGACAGCTCAAGTGTGGTGAAGCATCAGTACTGACCTGGGCAACGTAGTCTACCTGACAGGTCAAGTGTGGTGAAGCATCAGTACTGACCTGGGCAACGTAGTCTACCTGACAGGTCAAGTGTGGTGAAGCATCAGTACTGACCTGGGCAACGTAGTCTACCTGACAGGTCAAGTGTGGTGAAGCATCAGTACTGACCTGGGCAACGTAGTCTACCTGACAGGTCAAGTGTGGTGAAGCATCAGTACTGACCTGGGCAACGTAGTCTACCTGACAGGTCAAGTGTGGTGAAGCATCAGTACTGACCTGGGCAACGTAGTCTACCTGACAGGTCAAGTGTGGTGAAGCATCAGTACTGACCTGGGCAACGTAGTCTACCTGACAGGTCAAGTGTGGTGAAGCATCAGTACTGACCTGGGCAACGTAGTCTACCTGACAGGTCAAGTGTGGTGAAGCATCAGTACTGACCTGGGCAACGTAGTCTACCTGACAGGTCAAGTGTGGTGAAGCATCAGTACTGACCTGGGCAACGTAGTCTACCTGACAGGTCAAGTGTGGTGAAGCATCAGTACTGACCTGGGCAACGTAGTCTACCTGACAGGTCAAGTGTGGTGAAGCATCAGTACTGACCTGGGCAACGTAGTCTACCTGACAGGTCAAGTGTGGTGAAGCATCAGTACTGACCTGGGCAACGTAGTCTACCTGACAGGTCAAGTGTGGTGAAGCATCAGTACTGACCTGGGCAACGTAGTCTACCTGACAGGTCAAGTGTGGTGAAGCATCAGTACTGACCTGGGCAACGTAGTCTACCTGACAGGTCAAGTGTGGTGAAGCATCAGTACTGACCTGGGCAACGTAGTCTACCTGACAGGTCAAGTGTGGTGAAGCATCAGTACTGACCTGGGCAACGTAGTCTACCTGACAGGTCAAGTGTGGTGAAGCATCAGTACTGACCTGGGCAACGTAGTCTACCTGACAGGTCAAGTGTGGTGAAGCATCAGTACTGACCTGGGCAACGTAGTCTACCTGACAGGTCAAGTGTGGTGAAGCATCAGTACTGACCTGGGCAACGTAGTCTACCTGACAGGTCAAGTGTGGTGAAGCATCAGTACTGACCTGGGCAACGTAGTCTACCTGACAGGTCAAGTGTGGTGAAGCATCAGTACTGACCTGGGCAACGTAGTCTACCTGACAGGTCAAGTGTGGTGAAGCATCAGTACTGACCTGGGCAACGTAGTCTACCTGACAGGTCAAGTGTGGTGAAGCATCAGTACTGACCTGGGCAACGTAGTCTACCTGACAGGTCAAGTGTGGTGAAGCATCAGTACTGACCTGGGCAACGTAGTCTACCTGACAGGTCAAGTGTGGTGAAGCATCAGTACTGACCTGGGCAACGTAGTCTACCTGACAGGTCAAGTGTGGTGAAGCATCAGTACTGACCTGGGCAACGTAGTCTACCTGACAGGTCAAGTGTGGTGAAGCATCAGTACTGACCTGGGCAACGTAGTCTACCTGACAGGTCAAGTGTGGTGAAGCATCAGTACTGACCTGGGCAACGTAGTCTACCTGACAGGTCAAGTGTGGTGAAGCATCAGTACTGACCTGGGCAACGTAGTCTACCTGACAGGTCAAGTGTGGTGAAGCATCAGTACTGACCTGGGCAACGTAGTCTACCTGACAGGTCAAGTGTGGTGAAGCATCAGTACTGACCTGGGCAACGTAGTCTACATGACAGGTCAAGTGTGGTGAAGCATCAGCACTGACCTGGGCAACGTAGTCTACCTGACAGGTCAAGTGTGGTGAAGCATCAGTACTGACCTGGGCAGTACGTAGTCTACCTGACAGGTCAAGTGTGGTGAAGCATCAGTACTGACCTGGGCAACGTAGTCTACCTGACAGGTCAAGTGTGGTGAAGCATCAGTACTGACCTGGGCAACGTAGTCTACCTGACAGGTCAAGTGTGGTGAAGCATCAGTACTGACCTGGGCAACGTAGTCTACCTGACAGGTCAAGTGTGGTGAAGCATCAGTACTGACCTGGGCAACGTAGTCTACCTGACAGGTCAAGTGTGGTGAAGCATCAGTACTGACCTGGGCAACGTAGTCTACCTGACAGGTCAAGTGTGGTGAAGCATCAGTACTGACCTGGGCAACGTAGTCTACCTGACAGGTCAAGTGTGGTGAAGCATCAGTACTGACCTGGGCAACGTAGTCTACCTGACAGGTCAAGTGTGGTGAAGCATCAGTACTAGACCTGAGCAACGTAGTCTACCTGACAGGTCAAGTGTGGTGAAGCATCAGTACTGACCTGGGCAACGTAGTCTACCTGACAGGTCAAGTGTGGTGAAGCATCAGTACTGACCTGGGCAACGTAGTCTACCTGACAGGTCAAGTGTGGTGAAGCATCAGTACTGACCTGGGCAACGTAGTCTACCTGACAGGTCAAGTGTGGTGAAGCATCAGTACTGACCTGGGCAACGTAGTCTACCTGACAGGTCAAGTGTGGTGAAGCATCAGTACTGACCTGGGCAACGTAGTCTACCTGACAGGTCAAGTGTGGTGAAGCATCAGTACTGACCTGGGCAACGTAGTCTACCTGACAGGTCAAGTGTGGTGAAGCATCAGTACTGACCTGGGCAACGTAGTCTACCTGACAGGTCAAGTGTGGTGAAGCATCAGTACTGACCTGGGCAACGTAGTCTACCTGACAGGTCAAGTGTGGTGAAGCATCAGTACTGACCTGGGCAACGTAGTCTACCTGACAGGTCAAGTGTGGTGAAGCATCAGTACTGACCTGGGCAACGTAGTCTACCTGACAGGTCAAGTGTGGTGAAGCATCAGTACTGACCTGGGCAACGTAGTCTACCTGACAGGTCAAGTGTGGTGAAGCATCAGTACTGACCTGGGCAACGTAGTCTACCTGACAGGTCAAGTGTGGTGAAGCATCAGTACTGACCTGGGCAACGTAGTCTACCTGACAGGTCAAGTGTGGTGAAGCATCAGTACTGACCTGGGCAACGTAGTCTACCTGACAGGTCAAGTGTGGTGAAGCATCAGTACTGACCTGGGCAACGTAGTCTACCTGACAGGTCAAGTGTGGTGAAGCATCAGTACTGACCTGGGCAACGTAGTCTACCTGACAGGTCAAGTGTGGTGAAGCATCAGTACTGACCTGGGCAACGTAGTCTACCTGACAGGTCAAGTGTGGTGAAGCATCAGTACTGACCTGGGCAACGTAGTCTACCTGACAGGTCAAGTGTGGTGAAGCATCAGTACTGACCTGGGCAACGTAGTCTACCTGACAGGTCAAGTGTGGTGAAGCATCAGTACTGACCTGGGCAACGTAGTCTACCTGACAGGTCAAGTGTGGTGAAGCATCAGTACTGACCTGGGCAACGTAGTCTACCTGACAGGTCAAGTGTGGTGAAGCATCAGTACTGACCTGGGCAACGTAGTCTACCTGACAGGTCAAGTGTGGTGAAGCATCAGTACTGACCTGGGCAACGTAGTCTACCTGACAGGTCAAGTGTGGTGAAGCATCAGTACTGACCTGGGCAACGTAGTCTACCTGACAGGTCAAGTGTGGTGAAGCATCAGTACTGACCTGGGCAACGTAGTCTACCTGACAGGTCAAGTGTGGTGAAGCATCAGTACTGACCTGGGCAACGTAGGGACAACAAGTGTGGTGACCTGACAGGTCAAGTGTGGTGAAGCATCAGTACTGACCTGACAGGCAACGTACTACCTGGGCTGACAGGTCAAGTGTGGTGAAGCATCAGTACTGACCTGGGCAACGTAGTCTACCTGACAGGTCAAGTGTGGTGAAGCATCAGTACTGACCTGGGCAACGTAGTCTACCTGACAGGTCAAGTGTGGTGAAGCATCAGTACTGACCTGGGCAACGTAGTCTACCTGACAGGTCAAGTGTGGTGAAGCATCATTACTGACCTGGGCAACGTAGTCTACCTGACACTGACCTGGGCAACGTAGTCTACCTGACAGGTCAAGTGTGGTGAAGCATCAGTACTGACCTGGGCAACGTAGTCTACCTGACAGGTCAAGTGTGGTGAAGCATCAGTACTGACCTGGGCAACGTAGTCTACCTGACAGGTCAAGTGTGGTGAAGCATCAGTACTGACCTGGGCAACGTAGTCTACCTGACAGGTCAAGTGTGGTGAAGCATCAGTACTGACCTGGGCAACGTAGTCTACCTGACAGGTCAAGTGTGGTGAAGCATCAGTACTGACCTGGGCAACGTAGTCTACCTGACAGGTCAAGTGTGGTGAAGCATCAGTACTGACCTGGGCAACGTAGTCTACCTGACAGGTCAAGTGTGGTGAAGCATCAGTACTGACCTGGGCAACGTAGTCTACCTGACAGGTCAAGTGTGGTGAAGCATCAGTACTGACCTGGGCAACGTAGTCTACCAGACAGGTCAAGTGTGGTGAAGCATCAGTACTGACCTGGGCAACGTAGTCTACTGGACAGGTCAAGTGTGGTGAAGCATCAGTACAGTGGGCAACGTACTACCTGACAGGTCAAGTGTGGTGAAGCATCAGTACTGACCTGGGCAACGTAGTCTACCTGACAGGTCAAGTGTGGTGAAGCATCAGTACTGACCTGGGCAACGTAGTCTACCTGACAGGTCAAGTGTGGTGAAGCATCAGTACTGACCTGGGCAACGTAGTCTACCTGACAGGTCAAGTGTGGTGAAGCATCAGTACTGACCTGGGCAACGTATGCTACCTGACAGGTCAAGTGTGGTGAAGCATCAGTACTGACCTGGGCGTCTACATGACAGGTCAAGTGTGGTGAAGCATCAACACGGAGCTGGGCAACGTAGTCTACCTGACAGGTCAAGTGTGGTGAAGCATCAGTACTGACCTGGGCAACGTAGTCTACCTGACAGGTCAAGTGTGGTGAAGCATCAGTACTGACCTGGGCAACGTAGTCTACATGACAGGTCAAGTGTGGTGAAGCATCAGCACTGACCTGGGCAACGTAGTCTACCTGACAGGTCAAGTGTGGTGAAGCATCAGTACTGACCTGGGCAACGTAGTCTACCTGACAGGTCAAGTGTGGTGAAGCATCAGTACTGACCTGGGCAACGTAGTCTACCTGACAGGTCAAGTGTGGTGAAGCATCAGTACTGACCTGGGCAACGTAGTCTACCTGACAGGTCAAGTGTGGTGAAGCATCAGTACTGACCTGGGCAACGTAGTCTACCTGACAGGTCAAGTGTGGTGAAGCATCAGTACTGACCTGGGCAACGTAGTCTACCTGACAGGTCAAGTGTGGTGAAGCATCGGTACTGACCTGGGCAACGTATGCTACCTGACAGGTCAAGTGTGGTGAAGCATCAGTACTGACCTGGGCAACGTAGTCTACCTGACAGGTCAAGTGTGGTGAAGCATCAGTACTGACCTGGGCGTCTACATGACAGGTCAAGTGTGGTGAAGCATCAACACTGAGCTGATCAACGTAGTCTACCTGACAGGTCAAGTGTGGTGAAGCATCAGTACTGACCTGGGCAACGTAGTCTACCTGACAGGTCAAGTGTGGTGAAGCATCAGTACTGACCTGGGCAACGTAGTCTACCTGACAGGTCAAGTGTGGTGAAGCATCAGTACTGACCTGGGCAACGTAGTCTACCTGACAGGTCAAGTGTGGTGAAGCATCAGTACTGACCTGGGCAACGTAGTCTACATGACAGGTCAAGTGTGGTGAATCATCAGTACTGACCTGGGCAACGTAGTCTACATGACAGGTCAAGTGTGGTGAATCATCAGTACTGACCTGGGCAACGTAGTCTACCTGACAGGTCAAGTGTGGTGAAGCATCATTACTGACCTGGGCAACGTAGTCTACCTGACAGGTCAAGTGTGGTGAAGCATCAGTACTGACCTGGGCAACGTAGTCTACCTGACAGGTCAAGTGTGGTGAAGCATCAGTACTGACCTGCGTAACGTAGTCTACCTGACAGGTCAAGTGTTGTGAAGCATCAGTACTGACCTGGGCAACGTAGTCTACCTGACAGGTCAAGTGTGGTGAAGCATCAATACTGACCTGGGCAACGTAGTCTACCTGACAGGGCAAGACGAGGAGGAAGAGGGGAGATGAAGAGGAAGATGTAGAAGGAGAAGAAGAAACAATAAGAATAAAGGGAAAGAGGAGACCTAGAAGAAAAAATCAGTTTGAGGCAGCGTGCAGCTCCCAACATTTCCAAGATGGCTGTTGATGGTCAACACAGAGCTCGTTTTTTTTTTTTTTTTTTTGATAACACCGGAATACCTAACCTTCAGAGTTATAGCTTCTGGATTCTCATTGAGAAGCAAACCTGTTCAGTTTCCCATAACTTTGACACAAGAAATGATTTGCTGTCTTCTTTCTCCGAGTGTGATATTTAACAGGCTGGTGGGCAGGACACAGCTTTATTTAGTGTCAGTGGAGCTGGCAAGCTTCCAGCAGCCCTGGGACGCAGCTTATATATGATCTCACCATTGTTCTGACGACAGTTCCGGTAAAATTTTAAGGTTCTTCTTTATTTTTATTTATTTAGTTTTTTTTTTTATTGGGGGGGGGAGTGCAATGGTAATGTCCTTCTTTCCAGGATCTGGATGTGGGATCTGGTTGTCCGAGACTGAAACTCTAGGGCTGAATGTGTGTGTGTGTGTGTGTGTGTGTGTGTGTGTGTGTGTGTGTGTGTGTGTGTGTACTCATCTAGTTGTACTCACCTAGTTATGGTAGCAGGGGTCGATTCACAGCTCCTGGTCCCGCCTCTTCACTGGTCGCTACTAGGTCGCTCTCCCTGCTCCAGGAGCCTTATCATACCTCTTCTTAAAGCTTTGAATGGATCCAGCCTCCACTACATCACTTTCCAGACTATTCCACTTCCTGACAACTCTGTGTCTGAAGAAATACTTCCTAACATCCATGTGGCTCATCTGAGTCTTCAACCTTCAATTGTGACCGTTTGTTGCTGCATCCCACCTACAGAACATTCTGTCTCTGTGGACCTTGTCGATTTGTGACACAGGTTTGTGACACAGGTTTGTGACACAGGATTTAACATCCCTGGAACCGTGCTAGTTGTCGCTGATAAGCTCATTCCTTCCTAGGTGTTCCACCACTCTTCCCCTGATAATCTTCTCCATGACTCTGCATACTATACATGTCAGTGACACTAGTTTGTAGTTTAATGCTTCGTGTCTGTCTATTTTTTTTCAAAATCGGGACTACATTTTCTGTCTTCCACACCTCACGTATTCGCCCTGTTTCGATAGATATGTTGAACATGTCGGTTCTCTGAACCATTCATCTACAAATGTTGAAGACTGTTGCTAGTGTTACACAGAGCACTTCTGCTACCTCTCTCACGACACAAGGATGGATGTTATCCGGCCCCATCGCCTTTGAGGTATCTAGCTCGCTTAGCAGCTTCTTCATCTCCTCCTCGGTTGTATGTATTGCGTCTCTTCTGCCTCCACTGTGAATATTTCTTTGAATTTCACGTACTTCTCGGTCGTTTCTTGTGATCTCCCCTCCTTTCATCCTCAGCCTGATTACCTGGTCCTTAACTGTTGTTTTCCTCCTGATGTGGCTGTACAACAGTTTCAAGTCAGATTTGGCTTTCGCTGCTATGTCATTTTCGTATTGCCGTTAGGCTTCCCTCCTTACATGAGCATATTCATTTCTGGTTCTACAATTTTTCTCTTTACTCTCGTGAGTATTTTACCTTCTATACTTCTTCCATTCTCTAGCACATTTGGTTTTGGCCTCTCTACACCTTTGGGTAAACCAAGGGCTCGTCCTGACCTCTTCCTTATTTCTGTTACCCTTGGCTACAAACCTCTCCTCTGGTTCCTTGCATACTGTTGTCACACATTCCATCATCTCATTTACTAATCTCCCTGCCAGTTCTCTGTCCCACTGAATCTCGTGCAGGAAATTCCTGACTGTGTAGGCCTCTCTCTTGTAGTATTGCTTCGTTCATTCTGCCCTCTCTGTTTCCGTCTCCATTTGTAACTCTACTATGAATTCCAAACACAGAATCTAGTGGCCATTGGCCCCGATTAGTCTTTCATATGTGATATCCTCAATATCTTCACTACTCAAGGTGAATACTAGGTCCAGTTTTGCTGGTTCGTCCTCTCCTTTCTCACTGGTAGTGTCACTTACGTGCTGGGCCATGAGGTTTTCCAGTTCCACCTCCATCATGTTATCCCTCCACGTTTCTGGGCCCACGTGTGGCTCCAGGGTTTCCTAGTCAATTTCTTTATGATTGAAGTCACCCACAATCAGTAACTTTGCCCTGCTCGTATGAGTCCTGGCCACTTCAGCCAGTGTGTCAACTATCTCTGTTTCTGTCATCGTATTCTTTGCCTTGGCCTCCTGCTATTGTGTGTGTGTGTGTGTGTGTGTGTGAGCTCCTCACATGTCATTGCTGGGGTCGAATCTTAGTTACTGCCTCATCTTCTCTGGCCGCTACTGGGCTCCTCACATGTCATTGCTGGGGTCGAATCTTAGTTACTGCCTCATCTTCTCTGGCCGCTACTGTGCTCTCTCTCTCCCCTGATCGTACAGGCCCTGTCATGCCTATTCTTAACGTTATGTATGGATTCTACCTCTCTCATTAAATTATCGAAGTCGTTTCACTTCCTGACCATTCTGGAACTTAAAACAATATTTCCGAACATTCCTGAGACATATCTGTGTTTGAAACTTCAGCTGTGGTGGCTTCATCTTATTTCCCTCTTCTTGAACAAACTTTTGCTGAAGATTGATACACTTATGCAACATATGGAAATTTTTATAAAGATTCCCATAAGTTGTATAAGTGTATCAATCTTCAACTTGTCGGTTTTCAAAACCATTTATCACAAAATATTTCTGTCCACCTTATTAATTCCTCTCAGTATTTTGTGATGTCATTAGGATCGGTTCCTTTGGTCTCTTCACATAGCTCTTACCGTTTAGCTTCGGTCTCGATAGAAACTTTCGTCCTTTTCCAGTTTCTTCACATGCTTGACCAGGTTTGGATTATATAGGGGTACTACAAATTCCAGTAGACCTGACATGTATCGTATATGAATCCTTGTTGAGGTTCCTGAAAGCTAATCTTAAATTTGGTAGACACGCATTTGCTGATCGGTTGGTTGATGGACGCCTCCTTGAGTGAGGGTTGTAGTCTTTGTCGCCTTAACATGTTCTCTGTTTCCGGTTTTCCCTGCCGTGCCTAAATTTTCAAAGCTGTACATTTGGTGGATTTTTATTCTAATAGAATACTGCAGATCAATACTGCAGCTTATTCAGGCCCATTTGTAGTGTGGGCTGTTGGTCTTTGTATTCTCCTCCCCAGTTTCACATCATTTGTAACCAGGGACACCTCTGATTCTCCCTTTTCTGGCATGTCATTTAAGTACACAAGTAGTGACGGTTCCAGTAATAATTTTTGCTGAACTCAGCTCATCACACTTGCTCTTTCTGACTCGTCTTCTCAGATAATCCCTAGTTGTTTCTTTTCTGTTTAGTAATCTTTCAGTGCCTTCCTTGCTATTCCTGCCTGCTCCTTAACTTTAATACCATTCTTTTGTGAGGTACGATACCAAAAGCCTTCTTACAGTCCAAAAATATACATTCTCACTCTTTCTCTCGAGGTTCACTTCTCTTGCAATATCATAGAACTCTAGTAGGTTTGTCAGGCAGGATTTACCATCTCAGAAACCGTGCTAACTGATGTCTATGCACCCACTCCCTCCCATGTGGTCCAGCACTTTTCTTCTGATTATCATGTTCGTAATTTTATGTATTATGCACGTCAGTGACACCGGCCTGTAATTTAGAGCTACCTGTTTGTCCCCTTAAACATCGGTATTACATCTGTGTTCTTCCTCACCTCCGGTAGCCGCCCTGTATCAGATGACTTGGTCAAGACTTCCGTGGCTCACTTGGTAACATCCGGACACGGGTGGAAACGTCGGGCATGTTTCCTTTCACCTGCTGCCTCTGTTCACCCAGCAGTAAGTAGGTAGCTGGGTGTTAGTCGACTGTTGTGGGTCGCGTCCCAGGAGGTGTTGTATAAATTAGATAAGGCTTTGCTTTCAAATGAGCTGGTGTAGGATAACAGCTCTTAGCATGTAAATTGAAGTATGTAAATAAAAAGTGTTTATGTTCTCTTTCTTTCTCTCTCTCTCTCTCTCTCTCTCTCTCTCTCTCTCTCTCTCTCTCTCTCTCTCTCTCTCTCTCTTAAGACACACGGGCATAAATATTTTGGTCCTTTTGCCATCGTGGTATTTATCTCGTTGTTGTCGTATGTATAGTGTCCAGTATTCGATGGTGCACTCCTCCTATTTGATTCTCTAGTAATGCTTCAGTTTCCTCTCAAGAATACCTCCTTTCATCTTTCATTCCTTTCTTCAAAGATTTCCTGATTATTCCTGGTGAGTAAACCTCCTTACTTCCTTCTTCAGCTTTATTACCTCATCCTTCACTATTGTCTTCCTTCTGATGCAGCTGCTGCTACTACTACTACTATTGATACTACAACTTCTACCACTACTATTATTAATACTACTACTGCTAATGTTACTAGTACTATACTGCTACTACTACTACTACTACTACTACTACTATACTGCATTATTGCTACTACTATTACTATTGCTACTGTTGCTACTACTACTACTACTACAACTACTACCACCACCACCACTGCTTCTGCTACTGTCATTACTACTACTACTATTGGTACTGCTACTTCTGCTTCTACTATTACTATTGCTATCACAACTACTAATACTGATAATGCTGCTATTACTACCACTACTACAGTAATTGCAATGGAAGCCAACTGCCTTCTTACTGAAGCACCACCAAAATCATCACCACCACCAACACCACCACCAACACCACCACCACCACTACTATCACCACCATCACCAAAATTACCACAACCATCACCACCACCATCACTACCACTAGCACCGCTACCAGCACCACCACCATCACTACCACCATCACTGCCACTAGCACAACCACCAGCACCACCACCATCACCACCATTGTGGAGTAAAACTTCCAAGTTATGAAGGGGGCGTTATCCCTCTCTCTAATGGGGGTAACCCTCTCAGAGAGGGCTAACCCTCTTGGAAGGGGATTGTGAACAGTCTTCCTCGTTCTCACACCAAGAGCTGCACGTGTTCCCTACCAAGCAACATTGCAAATGGAACACAGATCAGAAACATATGTTGAACGAGGAGTCACAAGACACCGCTCCTGACCAGAGTACCTGCCCACTTGTACATACAAGTGGGAGCATGAGGGAACTACTATTTCCCCATGGCATTAAAAGTTCAAATTAAACATCCACTACTTGATAAACAAGCTAAGAGTATTACGGCTCCCTACCCAAGTCTAAAACATCAAAAAACAGTGATTCTAGGTTGTGTCCTGTTGCAAAGACTGGCAAAGAATGTCTATAAGGAAGAGTCAGCAAATCCTCCCTGGATGTGTCACAGAGGACACAGCAAGTGCGCAGCCTTCCCACTGAAGAACAAAGAGACAACAGTGACGTGTGAGTTCATAGACTCTTGATCATACTGACAATCTCCAGAGACAATAGAAATTAATCTAGTCCCTATGTGAGTGAACTAAATTCCGTGGTAAAGCTAATCACGAGTGTAAATCAACCCGTATTACTCATTCCGTGTCATTAACTCAAGGTGAACTCATGACGAGTGATAGGGAAGTGATGGTAGTGTGTATCCGGTATGTTGTGAGTGATTACGAACACTAATGTGCATCGAACCTTCCCGAGTGACTCAACCCGTCCACCATTACCGATAGCGGCTTCGTGTCGCCTCCAGCGACACAAAAGCTCCTAATCCCTCTAACATTCGTCCCTTTATGATACTGCAGTATTCAGGTCAGTGTTAGTACGAAGCCGTAATTCGTAAGTTAACACCAAATAATAGATATGAGTAATCCAATTTATTCCAGGTATTCTGATATACTGGGGAAAACACTTTCTTTAGAGCGAAGACTTAACAGTGTTTAATAATCGTCAACAGCCACTTCGGAGGAGACTTCCAGAGTCCGGCTGCTGGAAAATCTGAGCTGTCAACGAAGATAAGTACCCCTCCTTATTGTCATATATTCCTTATAGCATGCTAGTAGGTGGTCTTATCATGCAAGTTTCCCAACGACCATCACCACTAGCGCCACTACCCGCAGCAGTACCACCTACACCAGCAGCACTGCCAACAGAAGAACCGCACTTCTTCTTCTTTACCACTCTCTCATCTTCCCTTACCTCACGTATGGTATTTGCGGATGGGGTCGAACCACAGCAAATCACCTTAAACCTTTAATTATCCAATAGAAAGCTGCGGTGAGATTGATTACAAACTCCAGCGCCCGTCAACACACCCCTCCGCTTGAACCTCCTTAACATACATATTATTGTGCCTACTACATACACAGAACATTATTCTTCAATATTAACCCTCCTCTGCAACTCCTTGAGAACTACAACACAACGCACTTGCATAACACAAGATATAATATCCCTCGTGTCCATCTCTCCCTATGCAAAAATGCTATGCATATAAAGGTCCCTAAGATCTGGAATTCATTTCCTGAACGTACAAAAGCGTCCTTGCCTGTACACCAATTCAAGGCTATGTTTAGAAATCACCTCATTTCCTAAAATTGACAACACAAACACTATATATTATCGCCACCATCAACTCAAATAATTTCCAATATTATGAGATTACTTCAAAAATAAAATTATCTCAATCTCATTATGTAAAATGTGTCAAAATATATTAGTGTTACTTAATGATCAATTACTTGTTAATTCAGTTACTGCTAAACCACTAACTACGTCTGTTGAAATATAAAAACAATGTTCAGTTGGAACCAACTATGATATATATGTCTAAGTCTGGTAAGTAATAAGTTCAGTCTGCTTGAAGTGCTGTGGCATGATGGTGACTTTCTCTGTACTTAGTAAATAAAACTGTAATTAAACATTGTAAACTATGCAAAGAAATGAAGTTCTTATTACCATCACCATCAACACCATCACCAACGCCAGCACCACCAGCATCACCACCTGAACCATCACCAACGCCAGCATCACCAGCATCTTATCACCACCTCAACCATCACCATCACCACCTCAACCATAACCACCAGCAGTAACTCCAGTACTACCACCATCACGAATATCACTACTAATTGCAGCACCAGCAACAACACAAGCAGCAGTGCCACTGTCAGCACTACGAGCAACAGCATCATCACCGTCATTAGCACGACTATCACCAACACCACTAGCAGGAAAACTACTAAGGGCAGTGTGATGTAGTCCAGCTGGGCTTGTGAGGTCTCTTGGGAGACCTAATTTAACCAATTATATGGTCACACCTTGCCTTGGCAAACGTCTGTAGCCACGCCCACGTCTGAGGTCTTTTGTTCTTGACGCCTCAGACCTAGGCGTCAGGTCGTACACGTGGTTGTGGAGGGTGCTTGGACCACCATAAAAGCCCAAGGAAGAGCTGAGTAGGGAGATTCGAGCGGAGCTGCTGCTGGGGTGCAGGGCTCGGGAGAAGGCTGCTGAAGTCTCTGGAGGAGACTGTTGGAGGCATTGGGCAGAGTACTGGCTTGGCGCACCACCATCACAAGCAGTACTGTCACGGCCAGCACTATTAACACCACCACCAGCAACACCAATAGCAGCACTACCATCACCACCACAAGCAACACCACCAGCAGCACCACCACCACAAGCAGCTCCACCAGCAGGACCACCAGTAGCAACACCACTAGTATCAGCACCACCAGCAGCACCACCACCACAAGTAGCTCTATCAGCAGCACCAGCAACACTATGAGCACCACCACAAGCAGCAGCAGCACCACCACCACGACCACGACTACAGGTAGAGGGAGGCAATTTCTCAGCACCCTGGTGGTGATCTCTGCAGTAATTCCTGCTCAAACACCACCAAAGCGGCAATACAAGCCTTTAATGCTTCCCAGACCTCCAGAGCCTGGTGAAGGTGATAGTGAGGGTGAAAGTGAGGGTGATGGTGAAAGTAAAGATGAGAGTGGACATGAGGATGAAGATATGGGTGAGGGTGAGGTTGAAAGTAAGGGTAAAGGAGTGTAAACGTGAGGATGAGGGTGAACGTGATGGTGAAGGTGAAAATAAGGATGAAAGAAAGGTTGAAGGTGAGTTAAAGGTGAAGGTGGGGGTGAAGGTGAGGGTGAATATGAGATTGAAGATGAGAGTGAAGGTGAGAGTTAAGATGAGAGTGAAAGTGAACATGAAGATGACGGTGAGGGTGAAGGTGATGGTGAAGGCGACAATGAAGGTGACGACGAAGATGAGGGTGAATGTGAGGGTTTAGGTGAGAGTAAAGGAAAGGATGAAGATGAAGGTGAATGTGAGGTTGAAGATGAGGGGAAAGGTAAGGGTGAAGATGACGATAAATGTGAGGGTCAAGGTGAAGGTGAGGATGAAGATGAGGGTGAACTTTAGCTGAAGGAGAAGGTGAGGTTGAAGGTGAGGGTGAAGGTGAGAGTAAAGGTGACGGTGCAAATAAAAGGGAATGTGAAGATAAAGACACAGTAGTCTGTGGACGGTGTCAAGGATACAGTAGTCTGTGGACTGTGTCTAGGATACAGTAGTCTGTGGACTGTGTCAAGGATACAGTAGCCTGTGGACTGTGTCTAGGATACAGTAGTCTGTGGACTGTGTCAAGTATACAGTAGTCTGTGGACTGTGTCTAGGATACAGTAGTCTGTGGACTGTGTCAAGGATACAGTAGTCTGTGGACTGTGTCTAGGATACAGTAGTCTGTGGACTGTGTCAAGGATACAGTAGTCTGTGGACTGTGTCTAGGATACAGTAGTCTGTGGACTGTGTCTAGCATACAGTAGTCTGTGGACTGTGTCAAGGATACAGTAGTCTGTGGAGTGTGTCTAGGATACAGTAGTCTGTGGACTGCGTCTAGGATACAGTAGTCTGTGGACTGTGTCAAGGATACAGTAGTCTGTGGACTGTGTCAAGGATACAGTAGTCTGTGGACTGTGTCTAGGATACAGTAGTCTGTGGACTGTGCCAAGGATACAGTAGTCTGTGGACGGTGTCAAGGATACAGTAGTCTGTGGACTGTGTCTAGGATACAGTAGTCTGTGGACTGTGTCTAGGATACAGTAGTCTGTGGACTGTGTCTAGGATACAGTAGTCTGTGGACGGTGTCAAGGATACAGTAGTCTGTGGACTGTGTCTAGGATACAGTAGTCTGTGGACTGTGTCTAGGATACAGTAGTCTGTGGACTGTGTCTAGGATACAGTAGTCTGTGGACTGTGTCTAGGATACAGTATTCTGTGGACTGTGTCTAGGATACAGTAGTCTGTGGACGGTGTCAAGGATACAGTAGTCTGTGGACTGTGTCTAGGATACAGTAGTCTGAGGACTGCGTCTAGGATACAGTAGTCTGTGGACTGTGTCTAGGATACAGTAGTCTGTGGACTGTGTCTAGGATACAGTAGTCTGAGGACGGAGTCTAGGATACAGTAGTCTGTGGACGGTGTCTAAGACACAGACACAGTAGTCTGTGGACGGTGTCTAGGATACAGTAGTCTGTGGACTGTGTCTAGGATACAGTAGTCTGTGGACTGTGTCTAGGATACAGTAGTCTGAGGACGGAGTCTAGGATACAGTAGTCTGTGGACTGTGTCTAGGATACAGTAGTCTGAGGACGGAGTCTAGGATACAGTAGTCTGTGGACGGTGTCAAGGATACAGTAGTCTGAGGACTGCGTCTAGGATACAGTAGTCTGTGGACTGTGTCTAGGATACAGTAGTCTGTGGACTGTGTCTAGGATACAGTAGTCTGAGGACGGAGTCTAGGATACAGTAGTCTGTGGACGGTGTCTAAGACACAGTAGTCTGTGGACGGTGTCTAGGATACAGTAGTCTGTGGACGGTGTCTAAGACACAGTAGTCTGTGGACGGTGTCTAAGACACAGTAGTCTGTGAAGGGTGTCTAAGACACAGTAGTCTGTGGACGGTGTCTAGGACACAGTAGTCTGTGGACGGTGTCTAGGATACAGTAGTCTGTGGACGGTGTCTAAGAGACAGTAGTCTGTGGACGGTGCCTAAGACACAGTAGTCAGTGGACGGTGTCTAGGATACAGTACTCTGTGGACGGTGTCTAGGATACAGTAGTCTTTGGACGGTGTCTAGGATACAGTAGTCTGTGGACTGTGTCTAGGATACAATAGTCGGTGGATTGTGTCTAGGATACAGTAGTTTGTGGACGGTGTCTAGGACACAGTAGTCTGTGGACGGTGTCTAGGATACAGTAGTCTGTGGACTGTGTCTAGGATACAAGAATCTGTGGACTGTGTCAAGGATAAAGTAGTCTATGGACTGTGTCTAGGATACAGTAGTCTGTGGACTGTGTCTAGGATACAGTAGTCTGTGGACGGTGTCTAGGATACAGTAGTCTGTGGACTGTGTCAAGGATACAGTAGTCTGTGGACTGTGTCAAGGATACAGTAGTCTGTGGACTGTGTCTAGGATACAGTAGTCTGTGGACTGTGTCAAGGATACAGTAGTCTGTGGACGGTGTCAAGGATACAGTAGTCTGTGGACTGTGTCTAGGATACAGTAGTCTGTGGACTGTGTCTAGGATACAGTAGTCTGTGGACTGTGTCTAGGATACAGTAGTCTGTGGACGGTGTCAAGGATACAGTAGTCTGTGGACTGTGTCTAGGATACAGTAGTCTGTGGACTGTGTCTAGGATACAGTAGTCTGTGGACTGTGTCTAGGATACAGTAGTCTGTGGACTGTGTCTAGGATACAGTATTCTGTGGACTGTGTCTAGGATACAGTAGTCTGTGGACGGTGTCAAGGATACAGTAGTCTGTGGACTGTGTCTAGGATACAGTAGTCTGAGGACTGCGTCTAGGATACAGTAGTCTGTGGACTGTGTCTAGGATACAGTAGTCTGTGGACTGTGTCTAGGATACAGTAGTCTGAGGACGGAGTCTAGGATACAGTAGTCTGTGGACGGTGTCTAAGACACAGTAGTCTGTGGACGGTGTCTAGGATACAGTAGTCTGTGGACTGTGTCTAGGATACAGTAGTCTGTGGACTGTGTCTAGGATACAGTAGTCTGAGGACGGAGTCTAGGATACAGTAGTCTGTGGACTGTGTCTAGGATACAGTAGTCTGAGGACGGAGTCTAGGATACAGTAGTCTGTGGACGGTGTCAAGGATACAGTAGTCTGAGGACTGCGTCTAGGATACAGTAGTCTGTGGACTGTGTCTAGGATACAGTAGTCTGTGGACTGTGTCTAGGATACAGTAGTCTGAGGACGGAGTCTAGGATACAGTAGTCTGTGGACGGTGTCTAAGACACAGTAGTCTGTGGACGGTGTCTAGGATACAGTAGTCTGTGGACGGTGTCTAAGACACAGTAGTCTGTGGACGGTGTCTAAGACACAGTAGTCTGTGAAGGGTGTCTAAGACACAGTAGTCTGTGGACGGTGTCTAGGACACAGTAGTCTGTGGACGGTGTCTAGGATACAGTAGTCTGTGGACGGTGTCTAAGAGACAGTAGTCTGTGGACGGTGCCTAAGACACAGTAGTCAGTGGACGGTGTCTAGGATACAGTACTCTGTGGACGGTGTCTATGATACAGTAGTCTTTGGACGGTGTCTAGGATACAGTAGTCTGTGGACTGTGTCTAGGATACAATAGTCGGTGGATTGTGTCTAGGATACAGTAGTTTGTGGACGGTGTCTAGGACACAGTAGTCTGTGGACGGTGTCTAGGATACAGTAGTCTGTGGACTGTGTCTAGGATACAAGAATCTGTGGACTGTGTCAAGGATAAAGTAGTCTGTGGACTGTGTCTAGGATACAGTAGTCTGTGGACTGTGTCTAGGATACAGTAGTCTGTGGACTGTGTCTAGGATACAGTAGTCTGTGGACTGCGTCTAGGATACAGTAGTCTGTGGACTGTGTCTAGGATACAGAAGTCTGTGGACGGTGTCTAGGATACAGTAATCTGTGTACTGTGTCTAGGATACAGTAGTCTCTGGACTGTGTCTAGGATACAGTAGTCTGTGGAGGGTGTCTAGTATACAGTAGTCTGTGGACTGTGTCTAGGATACAATAGTCTGTGGACTGTGTCTAGGATACAGTAGTCTGTGGACGGTGTCTAGGATACAGTAGTCTGTGGACTGTGTCTAGGATACAGTAGTCTGTGGACTGTGTCTAGGATACAGTAGTCTGTGGACGGTGTCTAGGATACAGTAGTCTGTGGACTGTGTCTAGGATACAGTAGTCTGTGGACTGTGTCTAGGATACAGTAGTCTGTGGACTGTGTCTAGGATACAGTAGTCTGTGGACTGTGTCTAGGATACAGTAGTCTGTGGACTGTGTCTAGGATTTAGTAGTCTGTGGACTGTGTCTAGGATACAGTAGTCTGTGGACTGTGTCTAGGAAGCAGTAGTCCGTGGACGGTGTCTGGGGCTCAGCAGTCTGTGGACTGTGTATAGGATATAGTAGTCTGTCGAAGGTGTCAAGGATACAGTAGTCTGTGGACTGTGTCTAGGATACAGTAGTCTGTGGACTGTGCCTAGGATGCAGTAGTCTGTGGACGGCGTCTGGGACTTAGTAGTCTATAGACAGTATCTAAGATACAGTGGTCTGTGGAGTGTTTCTATTATGCAGTAGTCTGTAAGCTGTGTTTAGGATACAGTAGTCTGTGACTGTGTCTAGGATACAGCAATCTGTGGACTGTGTCTAGGTGCAGCAGTCAGTGAACTGTGTCTAGTATGCATTAGTCTGTGGACTGTCTCTTGGATACAGTAGTCTGTGGATGGTGACTGGGACACAGTAGTCTGGGGACTGTGTCTAGGATACAGTAGTCCGTGGACGGTGTCTAGGATACAGTAGTCTATGGACTGTGTCTATGATACAGCAGTCTGTGGACTGTCTAGGATACAGTAGTCTGTGGACTGTGTCTAGGATACAGTAGTCTGTGGACTGTGTCTAGGATACAGTAGCCTGTGGTTTGTGTCTATGATACAGTAGTCTGTGGACTGTGTCTAGGATACAGTAGTTTGTGGACTGTGTCTAGGACACAGTAGTCTGTGGACTGTGTCTAGGATACAGTACTCTGTGGACTGTGTCTAGGATACAGTACTCTGGGGACTGTGTCTAGGATACAGTAGTGTGTGGACTGTGTCTAGGATACAGTTGTCTGTGGACTGTGTCAAGGCTACAGTAGTCTGTGGACTGTGTCTAGGCTACAGTAGTCTGTGGACTGTGTCTAGGATACAGTAGTCTTTGGTCTGTGTCTAGGATACAGTAGTCTGTGGACTGTCTAGGATACAGTAGTCTGTGCACGGTGTCTAGGATACAGTAGTCAGTGCACGGTGTCTAGGATACAGAAGTCTGTGGACTGTGTTTAGGATACAGTAGTCTGTGGACTGTATCTAGGGTACAGAAGTCTGTGGACTGTGTCTAGGATACAGTAGTCTGTGGACTCTGTCTAGCATACAGTAGTCTGTGAACGGTGTCTAGGATACAGTAATCTGTGGACTGTGTCTAGGATACATTAGTCTCTGGACTGTGTCTAGGATACAGTAGTCTGTGGACGGTGTCTAGTATACAGTAGTCTGTGGACTCTGTCTAGGATACAATAGTCTGTGGACGGTGTCTAGGATACAGTAGTCTGTGGACGGTGTCTAAGACACAGTAGTCTGTGGACGGTGTGTAAGACACAGTAGTCTGTGGACGGTGTCTAGGATACAGTAGTCTGTGGACGGTGTCTAGGACACAGTAGTCTGTGGACGGTGTCTGGGGCTCAGCAGTCTGTGGACTGTGTCTAGGATATAGTAGTCTGTGGAAGGTGTCAAGGATACAGTAGTCTGTGGACTGTGTCTAGGATACAGTAGTCTGTGGACTGTTTCTAGGATACAGTAGTCTGTGGACTGTGCCTAGGATACAGTAGTCTGTGGACGGCGTCTGGGACTTAGTAGTCTGCAGACAGTGTCTACGATACAGTGGTCTGTGGACTGTTTCTAATATGCAGTAGTCTGTAAGCTGTGTTTAGGATACAGTAGTCTGTGACTGTGTCTAGGATACAGTAGTCTGTGGACTGTGTCTAGGTGCAGCAGTCTGTGAACTGTGTCTAGGATGCATTAGTCTGTGGACTGTCTCTTGGATACAGTAGATTGTGGATGGTGTCTGGGACACAGTAGTCTGTGGACTGTGTCTAGGATGCAGTGGTCTGTGGACTGTGTCTATGATACAGTAGTCTGTGGACTGTGTCTAGGATACAGTAGTCTGTGAACTGTGTCTAGGACACAGTAGTCTGTGGACTGTGTCTAGGATACAGTAGTCATTGGACTGTGTCTATGATACAGTAGTCTGTGGACTGTGTCTAGGATACAATAGTCTGTGGACTGTGTCTAGGATACAGTAGTCTGTGGACTGTGTCTAAGATACAGTAATCTGTGGACTGTGTCTAGGACACAGTAGTCTGTGGACTGTGTCTAGGATACAGTAGTCTGTGGACTGTGTCTAAGATACAGTAATCTGTGGACTGTGTCTAGGATACAGTAGTCTGTGGACTGTGTCTGGGATACAGTAACCTGTGCTCTTTGTCTAGGATACATTAGTCTGTGGACTGTTTCTAGGATACAGTATTCTGTGGACTGTGTCTAGGCTACAGTAGTCTGTGGACTGCGTCTAGGATAGAGTTGTCTGTGGACGGTGTCTTGGTGGGTGAGCTCACAGACTCACCCATCATATCACTGCAACACAACTCTCAGGGAGGTAAATGTTAACAGAGACCTGGAAGGTCGATCTCACCAGCGTTCATTAATCAGGGGGGCGTTTATACCAGCGTTGAACTTTGATGTTAATGAGGTTAACGCCTGCCTCCACTCACACCCTCTTCAAGATGAAGGAACCTAACAATGCCTGTGGTTACCCTCTGATATTACTGCGACCTAGTGGCCTACAAGGAGAAAGTAGGAGGGATGATGAGGTTGGAGGAAAGGGGGAAGAGGGGGAACTGTAGTGCCTCTTCGTTATTTAAGACCTGGTACCTGTTGAGTTCGATTATATCACGCTACTGCGGCCTATGTAATAGAGATGCCGGTTGCTGGTGTTCTCGTCCGGACTTAATGTTGGGAGTTCTTATTAAGGCTTGAATGTTTGTCATTAGTTTGAGAAAGCAAGTCTGCTGCACGGGAGGCACGTTTCTCTGGTGTTACACATGTATCTCAATCATCAAGAGAGAGTGAGAGAGAGAGAGAGAGAGAGAGAGAGAGAGTGTGTGTGTGTGTGTGTGTGTGTGTGTGTGTGTGTGTGTGTGTGTGTGTGTGTGTGTGTGTGTGTGTGTGTGTGTGTGTGTGTGTGTGTGCGTGTGTGTGTGTGTGTGTGTGCAGTGTGTGTGTGTGTGTGCATTGTGTGTGCATTGTGTGTGTGTGCGCATTGTGTGTGTGTTGTGTGTGTGTTGTGTGTGTGTGTTGTGTGTGTGTGTTGTGTGTGGTGTGTGTGTGTGTGTGTGTGTGTGTGTGTGTGTGTGTGTGTGTGTGTGTGTGTGTGTGTGTGTGTGTGTGTGTATTCACCTATATGTACTCACCTATATGTGGTTGCAGGGGTCGATTCATTGTGTGTGTTATGTGTGTTGTGTGTGTGTTGTGTGTGTGTTGTGTGTGTGTTGTGTGTGTGTGTGTGTGTGTGTGTGTGTGTGTGTGTGTGTGTGTGTGTGTGTGTGTGTGTGTGTGTGTGTGTGTGTGTGTGTGTGTGTGTGTGTGTGTACTCACCTATTTGTGGTTGCAGGGGTCGAGACTCAGCTCCTGGCCCCGCCTCTTCACTGATCGCTACTAGGTCCTCTCTCTCCCTGCTCCATGAGCTTTATCATACCTCGTCTCAAAGCTATGTATGGTTCCTGCCTCCACTACATCACTTGCCAGACTAATCCACTTCCTGACAACTCTATGGCTACAGAAGTACTTCCTAAATTCCCTTTGACTCATCTGAGTCTTCAACTTCCGAGTGTGACCCCTTGTTTCTGTGTTCCATCTCTGGATCATCCTGTCTCTGTCCACCTTATCTATTCCTTGCAGTATTTTCTATGTCGTTATCGTGTCTCCCCTAACCTTCCTGTCC
>NW_027198348.1:0-45694 GCF_038502225.1 Cherax quadricarinatus
ATAATAATCAAATATTACATGTCTCGTATCTTTAAACCTATAGCAAATACGCATTTTTCAAGGTGATATTTGGATTCAGTACATGAAAATACATAAGAATTAAATAGACTCATTTAAGAAGCATACAACTTTCCAAAAATTGTTGACCTATGTATTTTATACCTTTCACAAATGAAAATTTACAGTAAACGAATAGATATAGACTTAATTTTCTTCGCAAAGGCCTCATTGCTTGCTGATTTTCAGGTGAAGTTAAGTTAAATTTTAATCACATGTAGTGTGTATTGTTTTACATGTGTAGTTCCATACAACAAGCAGGTGCTCTTCGAGCGCTGTGGAATCCGAGAAAGATATCCACTTTAGTGATTTTACAGAGACCATCACACAGGACATATGCAGTAAGTAATTAGTACCTTTCAACGTATATATATGGTCAGAGTTTACAATAATCCATATTTTAGGGATTAAAACATTTTTGTCTGGTGCGATAAAGTTATGAGCCTTATCAACAGGTTTTAAATATCATTAACCAACTAACCATCAGAGAAAATTATCCCAAAATATTCCAGAAGATGCATTCTCATGTTTTTAGCGTTGAAGGCTAAAGTCAGTCTGATGATACATTCACAAAATATCACATGAAAACCAATAGGATTCCTTCGAGTTATGTTCACTATGGGCGAATATATAGCAGAATAGCTCTCAGGATATTCTTCGATTCTAAATTATTTGGTACATTATTTCATTTAGACGTTTTAACCCTTAAACTGTCCAAGCAGATCTACGTTCACATGCGTAGTGCTCCAAAAGTAGATCTACGTTTTTTTACATATCAAATATAACAAAAAAAGTAGATCAAAGTTTTTTACACGTTTTCAAATGTAAAAAAAAAATATATATATATACTTTTTTTTACATACTTTCAAATGTTGAAAAAACGTAGATCTACGTTTGGACAGTTTAAGGGTTAAGTTGAAATCACAGATCAATAGGATGCTTGAGGCCGGATGTGAGACCAACTATTATAAACACAAAACTGTGCTTTTAATAGCTGGTCTCTAAATTTCTGGAAAGTTTGATATGGAGTTAATATTTAAGTACGATAACTAGATTCTGGTTTTGAATTTTTGCTACCAAAATTTTGACTACATAAAGTATGGTGTTAAATAACTCTGTAATAATGTACGAGTTTTTACCAGTCAGGCTAATCCTCTCTCCAGCCTCTCCCTTGTTACCTGTTTTTTCAAGTCCCATCTAAGTAGATTGTACCCAGGTATCCATATTTCGTTGCCGAAGTAGTCTTGAACATGAGTTTCAGTAATAGCTGCAAACGATGTATTTGACTCGATGAGAAGACCATTGTAAATGTACACATGGGTAGAGCAGCCTAATATTAAACATCCAGGAAGGCATCTGAGTGGCAATGAGGCATAAGCGCAGTAGTGAGTCACCTGACAGTCGTATCTGATAGTGGATATAACGATGTCTTTTCAGTTAATAAGTGTGCTAGCGCGGTAACCGAATTGTATCTCCACTTTTGGTTATGTCGTGGAAAGAAAGGAGGAGGCAGTTAGGGTAAGAAAGGAGAAGACAGGGTAAGAAATGAGGAGGCAGTTAGGATAAGAAAGGAGAAGGCAGGTAGGGTAAGAGAGGAGAAGGCAGTTAGGGTAAGAAAGGAGGAGGCAGTTAGGGTAAGAAAGGAGGAGGCAGTTAGGGTAAGAAAGGAGAAGGCAGTTAGGGTAAGAAAGGAGAAGGCAGTTAGCGTAAGAAAGGAGAAGGCAGTTAGGGTAAGATATAAGCTACTGTTTGTAGAAAGACTAGCTAGTGAGAGTATAGGCAGTGAGGTGGAAGAGGTATGGGATACTTTTAAAAATGCAGTATAAGTGTGCTCAACGGAGGTCTGTGTATATAAGAGGGTGGGTGCCGGAGGAAACACAAGTGGAAATATGAACACAAAAATAGTAAAATGTGATTTTTTATTGACAACATTTCGCCCACACAGTGGGCTTTTTCAAGTCACAAACAGGTCTACCTGGGTGGAAAGTACGTGAGTATTTATAGGATGATGTCAGGTTGAGAATGCTGGGTCAGGTAGAGAAGGCTGCATGTGACAATCTACCGAGTAGGGCTATAGAGTCTAATACTTTGGGTAGCTTGGAAGAGAGATTGGAAAAGTATTTGAGTAGACCTTCTGCAGTGCCTCCATTCTTATGTTCTTATGTGGGATAGCGATAAAGAAGTTTCTTGCCAAGAAACTTCTTCATCGCTATCCCACATTGTACTGCTTTATGTATTTATCCCACATTGTACTGCTTGTGTTTGTTTCCATTGTGTCTGTATTGTTAACCATTTGTTTCCATCCAGGGAAGACAAGTGATGGGGATGATGAGGTAAAGCATTCTTTTAATTTATTCCAACAATACTTAGAATTTGACGACTATCAATGATGGTATTATCCAGTAACTGCTGCGAATCAAATTATTTATAGTTTTTTAAACACTCATAAACATTTTAAATTTGTACTTACGGTTTAAACGTAGAGTCGTCGTCTTATGCAGTGCATCAGCGTTAATATTTTGAAGTGGATAAGACGAAGTATTTCCCAGTTTTATAACAAATTCCAATAATGCCTAATCTTTTAAGCTAATTTAATACTTCGACAATTTTTTCTGCACAGAAATTGAATTTAATGTTAAATATTAAAGCCATTCAATATAGTCTTAACTATTTTTAATGTGATTAAACGGGAAAACAAATTTCACACTTATTTACACACAGAATTTGGAAATATTCATCCACAAACATGAAGCTATGTCGCACAGGGAATTTAAAATTTCAAACAACTTTGGTTACAGGTTACCTGCAACCGTACATCAGCGTTGAAAATTTGAAGCCGATCAAGTGAGAACTTTTCCTGTTATAAGCGAAATAAGAACAAAAGGTTGGAGGAAAAAGATAATTCTGGCATCCAGCTACAGATCCTCCACTAGGGATCCCGTAGTAATCAGAGAAACTAATCGGGACTAAATAAAGTGAGTCTATTGGGTCGCTGTGCTTTCTGACAAAGGTATCACAGTATCCCTGTACTGCTTCTGTCATGTTCACAAATACCAGAAACAGCACCAGTCCTAGGACTGACCCCTGTGAAACCCCGCTCATCACAGGCGCCCACTCTGACACCTCACCACGTACCATGCTCGCTGTTGTCTTCTCGACAAGTATTCCCTGATCCACTGCAGTGTCTTCCCTGTTATTCCTGCCTGGTCTTCCAGCTTTTGCACTAATCTCTCGTGTGGAACTGTGTCAAACGCCGTCTTACAGTCCAAGAAAATGCAATGTACCCACCTCTCTCTCTTGTCATATTGCTGTCACCCTGTCAAAGAGCTAAAGTAGGTTTGTAGCACAGGATTTCCCATCACTGAAATCGTGCTGGTTGTCGTTGAAAAGCTCATTCCTTTCTAGGTGCTCCACCACTCTTCTCTGTGACTTTGCATACTATTCATGTCAGTGGCACTGGTCTGTAGTTTAATGCTTCGTGTTTGTCTCCTTTTTTAAAAATTGGGATTACATCTACTGTCTTCCAAACCTCAGGTAGTCACCCTGTTTCGATAGATGTATTGAAGATTGTTGTTAGTGGTACACACAGCACCTCTGCTCCCTCTCTCACGCCCCATGGAGAGATGTTATCCCACCTCATCGTCTTTGAGGTATCTAGCTCGCTTAATAGCCTCTTCCCTTCTACCCTGGTTGCAGGTATTGTGTCCAACACTTGATAGTGTACTCCACCCCTCTCTCTTTCTGGAATCCCTTCTGTCTCCTCTGTGAACATTTCTTCGAATCTTATGTTGAGCTCCTCACATCTCAGTCGTTTCTTGTGATCTCCCATCCTTCCTTCCTCAACCTGATTACCTTGTCCTTGACTGTTGTTTTCCTCCTGATGTGCCTGTACAACAGTTTTAGGTCAGATTTGACTTTCGTTGCTATGTCGTTTTCGTATTGTCTTTGGGCCTCCCTTCTTACCTTTGCATATTCATTTCTTCCTCTGCGACTGCTCTCCTTATTCTACTAGGTCCTTTGCCTTCAATACTTCTTCCATTCTCTAGCACACTTGGTTGTGGCCTCTATACCTATGGGTGAACCATGGGCTCATTCTGGCTTTTCATTATTTCTGTTACCCTTGGGTACAAATATCTCCTCAGTTTTATTGCATATTGTTTTCACATATTCCATCATCTCATGTACTGACTTCCCTGCCAGTGCTTTGTCCCACTGAACCCCGTGCAGGAAATTCTTCATGCCTGTATAGTACCATCTATTATTTGTCTCCTCGTAAGACATACCCCTTAGCTCTGGGACTAGTCTTGTTGCAACCTTTTGCACTTTCTCTTGTTTCTTTATGTGCTTGGCTAGATGTGGGCTCCAAACTGGTGCCGCATACTCCAATATTGGCCTAACGTACACAGTATACAGGGTCCTGAACGATTTCTTATTAAGATGGTGCTGCTTTGGGGATTAGTGTGGACGGTTACAAAGCATGGCTTGCTTCTGCAGTGTTTTAAAAATTGAGGTTGGAGAGTTGAAGGAGGAGGTCTTGCTTCTCCAGGAGGAGATTAGGAGGCTGAAGGTCCACCTCAATGGGTCTGGGAGAGAGTGTGAGGTGGCTGGAGTTGTGGGGAATGAGGCTTCTAGCAGTGAGGTGCAGTCTGTCTCTCGCTGTGAGGAGGCTGTAGTTGGGGAGGTAGCAACGGCTACCAGCAATGAGGTGCAGCCCAGCACCTGCTACAAGTGGCGAGTAGTTCACAGTAATGGAAGGCGCATCAGAGTAAGGAAAGTTAAGAGTGAAGATCTGAAGGTAGGAAATCGCTTCTCTGTTCTTCAGGATGAATGTACTTCAGTGGCCAGTGAAGGTAAGGGTACTACTGCCCCTGCTAATGGAGGTAAGCGCATTCTTGTGGTTGGTGACTCTCAGGTAAGATATATTGACCGTGCTTTTTGTAATAGGAATAAGAAGATGAGAGATAGAGTGTGCTTCCCTGGAGCTGGTGTTGGGGACATTGTCAACAGGCTGGATAATATCATGTCAGGTAATGGGAACAAGCCCATTATCTGTCTCAGTGCTGGTGGAAATGATATTGGGAAGGGTAGGAGAGAAGAGCTGCTAGATAAGTACAGGTCAGCTATAGATTTCATTAAGTCTAAGGGAGGGATCCCAATCATATGTAGCATCTTGCCTAGAAGGGGAGTAGGAAATGAATGGTTGTCTAGGGCAATTGGTGTAAATTGCTGGCTAGACAGATACTGCAAGGAACTTGCAATCCCATTCATTGACAACTGGAACAACTTTTATGGCAAACATGATATGTATGCAAGGGATGGGGTACATCTCTCTGGGGCTGGGGTGGTAGCACTTGCAGACTCGATTGAGAAGGCCATTGGTGAAATGCCTATGATTTTAAACTGATGGAAGATAGAGGTATGGGTGTGTGTGGGAAACAAGCAGGTTGCAACACTTGGGTTGGAAACAGTAAATGTATAAAAGGCATTCAGCATGAAGTTATAAATAAAGACAATAGATCAGGTCAGCAAACAAAGGGGGACAGCAGAGGGCAGCAAGGGACTAGCTCCCTTAAGGTTTACTATACTAATAGCAGGAGTGTAAGAAATAAGATAGATGAGCTAAGATTAATTGCAAGTGCAGGAAACATAGATATTATTGCTATAACAGAGACCTGGCTCAATCTGAAAGATAGAGAGATGCCCTCTGAATGTCACATACAAGGCTATAAATTATTCCACACTGACAGGGTCAACAGGAAAGGTGGTGGAGTAGCGATGTATGTCAGAGACAATTTAAATTGTTGTGTTAGACAAGATATTAAATTAGAAGCGTCAGCCACTGAATCTGTTTGGTTACAGCTTCTCGAGGGCCGAGAAAAACTAATTTTGGGTGTGATTTACAGGGCCCCAAATCTTGATAGGGAGTGCAGTAAACTTCTATGGGACGAAATTCGTAAGGCATCTACATACGAAAATGTTGTGCTAATGGGAGATTTCAACTATAGACAGATTGACTGGAGCAATTTGACAGGAAATTTAGAGTCAGGTGACTTTCTTGATACGATCCAGGATTGTTTTTTAAAACAGTTTGTGACAGAGCCAACTAGGGGAAATAACCTCCTTGACTTGGTTCTTGCCAGTAGGGAAACACTAATTAATAATCTTGAGGTTAATGATGAGCTTGGGGAAAGTGATCACAAATCACTCAGTTTTAATATATCATGGAATTCCCCTAATAATGGCAATCAAGTCTCCGTCCCTGACTTTCGCTTGGCTGATTTCATAGGACTGAAAAATTACTTAGGTGGGCTGAACTGGAATGACCTGACTAAGGGTCAGGTAGGTGGTGATGGTTGCCGATATGATGCTTTCCAGGGCATAGTTCTAGCTGCTCAGTCAAATTATGTTCCAAATAGGGAAATCAGATCAAACAAAAATGATCCTAAATGGATGAACAATAGATTAAAATATCTGATTGGTCAAAAGAGAGGCATATATAGGCAAATCAAAAGAGGAGAGGGGCAATTGAGAAATCGATATATTCAGTTAAAGAGAGAAATAAAAAAGGGAATTAGAAAAGCAAAAAGAGATTATGAGGTTAAAGTTGCAAGAGAATCGAAGACTAACCCAAAAGGATTCTTTCAGGTATACAGAAGTAAGATCAGGGACAAGATAGGCCCACTCAAAAGTTCCTCGGGTCAGCTCACTGACAGTGATAAGGAAATGTGTAGAATTTTTAACACATACTTCCTCTCAGTTTTTACACAGGAGGATACCAGCGATATTCCAGTAATGATAAATTATGTAGAACAGGACGATAATAAACTGTGCACTATTAGGGTCACAAGTGACATGGTCCTTAGGCAAATAGATAAATTAAAACCTAACAAATCCCCAGGCCCTGATGAACTGTATGCAAGGGTTCTAAAGGAATGTAAAGAGGAGCTTAGCACACCTTTGGCTAATCTTTTCAACATATCACTACAAACTGGCATGGTGCCAGATAAGTGGAAAATGGCAAATGTGATACCTATTTTCAAAACAGGTGACAGGTCCTTAGCTTCGAACTATAGACCAATAAGCCTAACCTCCATAGTGGGAAAATTTATGGAATCAATAATTGCCGAGGCAGTTCGTAGCCACCTTGAAAAGCATAAATTAATCAACGAATCTCAGCATGGTTTTACAAAGGGGCGTTCCTGCCTTACGAATTTATTAACTTTTTTCACTAAGGTATTTGAGGAGGTAGATCATGGTAATGAATATGATATTGTGTATATGGACTTCAGTAAGGCTTTTGACAGGGTCCCACATCAGAGACTATTGAGGAAAATTAAAGCACATGGAATAGGAGGAGAAATTTTTTCCTGGATAGAGGCATGGTTGACAAATAGGCAGCAGAGAGTTTGCATAAATGGGGAGAAATCAGAGTGGGGAAGTGTCACGAGCGGTGTTCCACAGGGGTCAGTGTTGGGCCCCCTGCTGTTCACAATCTACATAAACGACATAGATGAGGGCATAAAGAGCGACATCGGCAAGTTTGCCGATGACACCAAAATAGGCCGTCGAATTCATTCTGACGAGGACATTCGAGCACTCCAGGAAGATTTGAATAGACTGATGCAGTGGTCGGAGAAGTGGCAGATGCAGTTTAATATAGACAAATGCAAAGTTCTAAATGTTGGACAGGACAATAACCATGCCACATATAAACTAAATAATGTAGATCTTAATATTACGGATTGCGAAAAAGATTTAGGAGTTCTGGTTAGCAGTAATCTGAAACCAAGACAACAGTGCATAAGTGTTCGCAATAAAGCTAATAGAATCCTTGGCTTCATATCAAGAAGCATAAATAATAGGAGTCCTCAGGTTGTTCTTCAACTCTATACATCCTTGGTTAGGCCTCATTTAGATTATGCTGCACAGTTTTGGTCACCGTATTACAGAATGGATATAAATTCTCTGGAAAATGTACAAAGGAGGATGACAAAGTTGATCCCATGTATCAGAAACCTTCCCTATGAGGATAGACTAAGGGCCCTGAATCTGCACTCTCTAGAAAGACGTAGAATTAGGGGGGATATGATTGAGGTGTATAAATGGAAGACAGGAATAAATAAAGGGGATGTAAATAGTGTGCTGAAAATATCTAGCCTAGACAGGACTCGCAGCAATGGTTTTAAGTTGGAAAAATTCAGATTCAGGAAGGATATAGGAAAGTACTGGTTTGGTAATAGAGTTGTGGATGAGTGGAACAAACTCCCAAGTACCGTTATAGAGGCCAGAACGTTGTGTAGCTTTAAAAATAGGTTGGATAAATACATGAGTGGATGTGGGTGGGTGTGAGTTAGACCTGATAGCTTGTGCTACCAGGTCGGTTGCCGTGTTCCTCCCTTAAGTCAATGTGACCTGACCTGACTAGGTTGGGTGCATTGGCTTAAGCCGGTAGGAGACTTGGACCTGCCTCGCATGGGCCAGTAGGCCTTCTGCAGTGTTCCTTCGTTCTTATGTTCTTATATATGTGTCTTACCTAACATCCTGACTATGGAACTGAACTTCTCCAGGCCGAGGGACTGACAACCTCAAATTCTACGACTTTAAGGGTGATGGACTGATTACATCGTCTTCACATCTCTACTGTTCCTGCCTACTTTCTGTATTCGACTGAAGAAGCCTACTGTGTAGGCGAAACGTTTCGGAATAAAGTTGTCTAAGTGTTGCATATGTGTCTTACCTATCAACCTGTCGGTATTGTATACCATTTTGATGTTCATCTTGTCAGACACTGCAACACGTGGCATCTTGGTACAGAAAACACCTTGGACAAGCTTTTCAAGTGAGAAGTGTTGGATCTGAGAGGGACATGACCTCTCAGTGGCCTCTCACTACTACTACTACTACTACTACTACTACTACTACCCTGCACCTCTCCTTCCGACAGTTATTTGGTTGATGTGCGGCTCAGGAGACGTGTCTGGTTTTATAATCACCCCAAGATTTTTTTTTCCTTGAGCGAGGTTTGTAGTCGCTGGCCATCTAGACTGTACTCCGTGCGGTCTTCTTTGCACTTGGTCGGGATCAGGACAGGCCTGCAGCCTGTTCTGATCGCTTTGTAGTTCTGCCTGGTCCTCGTACGATTGATTTCTTCTCATCAACTTCACATCATCTGCAAACAGGGACACTTCGGAGTCTATACTTCCGTCATGTCGTTCACAAATACCAGAAACAGCACCGGTCCTAGGACTGACCCCTGTGGAACCCCACTTGTCACAGGCTCCCACTCTGACACCTCGCCTCGTACCACGACTCGCTGATGTCTTCCTGACAGGTATTTCTGATCCATTGTAGTGCCTTCCCTGTTATCCCTGCCTGGTCCTCTAGTTTTTGCACTAATCTCTTGTGTGGAACTGTGTCAAACTCGTTCGTACAGTCTAAGAAAATGCAGTCTACCCACCCCTCTCTCTCTTGTCTTACTGCTGTCACCATGTCATAGATCTCCAGTAGGTTTGTGACACAAGATTTCCCATCCCTGAAACTGTATTGGCTGTTGTTAAGCTCATTTCTTTCTAGGTGTTCCACTACGCTTCTCCTGATAATCTTCTCCATTATTTTGCATACTATACATGTCAGTGACACTGGTCTATAGTTTAGTGCTTCTGGTCTGTCTCCTTTTTTTAAAAATTGGAACTACATTTGTTGTTACCTACATCTGCATCGCCTTTGAAGTGTCTAGCTCGCTCAGCAGCCTCTTCATTTCTTCCTCGGTTGTATGTATTGTGTCCAGCACTTGGTGGTGTACCCCACCTCTCCGTCTTTCTGGAGTCCCTTCTGTCTCCTCTGTGAACACTTCTTTGAATCTCTTGTTGAGTTCCTCACATATTTCCTCACATACTTCTTGTGTGTGTGTGTGTGTGTGTGTGTATGTTTGAATGTGAGTGTCTGTATATTTGTATATATATGGGGGGTTTGTGTATGTGTAAATTTGAGGGTGGTTCCTGTTTATTTAAAATAGGCCGGTAACAGTTAGTAGGCTGTGTGCATGTGTGCATACATGCATGTGTGTCTGTGTGTGTACTCACCTATTTGTACTCACCTATTTGTGGTTGCAGGGGTCGAGTCCTAGCTCCTGGCCCCGCCTCTTCACCGGTTGCTACTAGGCCCTCTCTCTCCCCGCTCCATGAGCTTTATCAAACCTCGTCTTAAAACTGTGTATGGTTCCTGCCTCCACTACGTCATTTTCTAGGCTATTCCACTGCCTTACAACTCTATGACTGAAGAAATACTTCCTACTATCTCTCTGACTCATTTGTGTCTTCAACTTCCAATTGTGGCCTCTTGTTTCTGTGTCCCCTCCCTGGAACATCCTGTCTTTGTCCACCTTGTCTATTCCACGCAGTATTTTATATGTCGTTATCATGTCTCCCCTGACCCTCCTGTCCTCCAGTGTCGTCAGGCCGATTTCCCTTAATCTTTCTTCATAGGACATTCCCCTTAGCTCTGGAACTAACCTTGTCGCAAACCTTTGTACTTTCTCTAGTTTCTTGACGTGCTTTATCAAGTGCGGGTTCCAAACAGGTGCTGCATACTCCAGTATGGGCCTGACATACACGGTGTACAGTGTCTTGGATGATTCCTTACTAAGGTATCGGAATGCTGTTCTCAGGTTTGCCAGGCGCCCATATGCTGCAGCAGTTATCTGATTGATGTGTGCTTCCGGAGACATGCTCGGTGTTATACTCACCCCAAGATCTTTCTCCTTGAGTGAGGTTTGCAGTCTTTGGCCACCTAGCCTATACTCTGTCTGTGGTCTTCTGTGTGTGTGTGTGTGTGTGTGTGTGTGTGTGTGTGTGTGTGTGTGTTTGAGTCACTTCATGTATACACACTGTCCTTGTGTGCTTAAATTACTCCGTCAGTTCTCGAAACCTCTTAGTCCTGCTTGTGCCCTTATTTGGCAGCGATGTTAGTATATGTTTGTTCACTGTCAGTTTTGTCTGACCTAAGTGCTTGCGCATGCACACACTAATGTGTGTGTCGGCCTACATGTAGTGACCCAAACTTTCATACCAAACTTTTCTTCCTTACTAAATGTTAAGTGCTCTATGTATGATATTCAGCTCTCCAGAGGAGGGTTCGTGACCCCCAGCTACCAGTGCTGCAGGGCCAAACGCTGATCACACAAGATGCGACCACAAAAAGGTGATTTGTCTGGCAGAGGTGACATCAGGGATCCTGACTGTTGAGGTTGCATGATGGTTCTCATGACGGCACTCCTGGTACCCTGGTTCCCCTACAGTTTCTTCTTAATAATTATTCTATTCACATTATCTATGCTTCAAATACTGCTCAAGGTTTGCACTATGCTATCAGGTGAAGAATTTAAACCCTTATTGTCCACACTTGTTTCAGGGAAACATCGGAGTCCCGAAAATACTGTATATTTTCCCTTTGATTTTTCTTTTTTTCCCCTCACTTTATGATTGCTTTGTTATTAGCTCATCGTTATTCCCCTCACTCTGAGTGTTTTATTATTCACCACCTCATCTATCCTTATCTCTTTTCTCACTGGCTTAGTCACATTTATTCTATTTAAATTTGCAGTTACTGGCTTGTCGTAACACCTACACCCGATGTCTGCCTCTCTCTCTCCTGGCACTAATTCCACTTTCAAATTATTTTATATAAATTATAGTACTCGACTATCTTTTCTGATTTAGGGCAGCTTGTATTTCACTGCTCAGGGTGTTCACTGACACTGACAGCTTTCTTGATCCTTGTAATGACATTTGTGGGTCAAAACCCACCGAAGATTCACGAGCTGTTACTCCCACTTGTGTGTGTGTGTGTGTGTGTGTGTGTGTGTGTGTGTGTGTGTGTACGTGTACACGTCTCGCATCATAATAATATATATCTCTTTTCCACAAGTACAAGGTATACAGGCTTAGCTCACATAGTGCTAAATAGAAAGCCGCTTGTTATACAGAGCAGGGCAAATTAGGTCACTTTGGCCCCAAGATGCGACTTACACCAGTCGACTAACACCCAGGTATCCATTTTTACTGATGGGTAAACACAGACAACCTGTGTCAAGAAACACGCCCAATGTTTCTACTCTCACCGGGAATCGAACCCGGACCCTCACTGTGTGTCGCAAGAGCTTTAGCCACCAGGCCACGAGGCACTGTATTCTAGTCAGACTAGTGTTAACGTCTTACTTTTGTTAACAATAACATGGTTTTTCAGCTTTTCACTGACATTGAGCTGTTTAATTGTTTTTTTTGATCTTTGGAGTTGGATTCTCTCTTGTCATTTCTGATGATGAGTCATTTATAGTTATAATAAAATTATAATAAAAAACCTCTACGTAAAAAAAAATATGAAGTGGTAGTGGGAGAGGAATATTCAAATGGCTCCAGGAAGAAATCCAAACATTTTTTCACAATGCCTTTTTATCCACTTCTCCAAGGCTATGGGTCCCCCAATTTTTACTAGAGGTGGACCATATATATATATATATATTATATATACACACACACACATATATATATATATATATATATATATATATATATATATATATATATATATATATATATATATATATATATATATATATATATATATATATATGATGCAAAACAACCACTCTGAAATAGAGAAATTCCAAGCGCTTTCGTGACTACTCATATTCCTTGATAATGTGAGTAGTCACGAAAACGCTTGGAATTTCTCTATTCTTTCACAGTGGTTGTTTTGCATATTCTGAAATCACCTGTTTACTGTGATCTTATTGCATATATATATATATATATATATATATATATATATATATATATATATATATATATATATATATATATATATATATATATATATATTTTCTTTTTTTTTCAACAAGTCGGCCGTCTCCCACCGAGGCAGGGTGACCCAAAAAAAAGAAAGAAAATCCCCAAAAAGAAAATACTTTCATCATCATTCAACACTTTCACCACACTCGCACATTATCACTGTTTTTGCAGAGGTGCTCAGAATACAACAGTCTAGAAGCATACACATATAAAGATACACAACATATCCCTCCAAACTGCCAATATCCCAAACCCCTCCTTTAAAGTGCAGGTATTGTACTTCCCATTTCCAGGACTCAAGTCCGACTATATGAATATATATATATATATATATATATATATATATATAAAAATATATATATATATATATATATATATATATATATATATATATATATATATATTCAAATGATGTTTGCTAGTACAGTGCAGTAGATGTATAATTAATTCAGGAAACCGCGCTGTCCACTATGCTGCCTCCCGGGGCCAAATACCAGTTTTAGAGCTACTGGAAGAGCGTGGATGTGACCTCCATGCTCTGGAACGTCTCGGAGGAAACGCCCTTCACAGTTCTTCTGGTGGAGGTCACCTGAAGACAGTGCAATGGCTTGTGGAAAAGAACGTGTCTTACCGAGCAACGAATAATGATGGTCGAACACCAGAGGACATGGCACAGCTCTACGGCCAACATCACGTCGCCTGGTGGCTCCACAAGCAGTCTCCGAACCCTGGACCAATGGAACACACGCAAACGGTGAGAAATGATGAATGTCATTGTCTAGATGGAGATAGATCAATTATTGGCTGGATTATTTAACTGCTGATTACATTATGTATCAGTTACAAAAACTTTTTTTTAATGTTTGTGAATTTCTTTAGTATTTAAGTGAAAATGAAATACGTATATACGTAAGAATTGGCTAAGAGCATATTTTCCTTGTTTTATGTGCGTGTTGGTTCAGAGAACCGACACGTTGATAAATTAGACACATGTGCAACTCTTGGGTATCTTTATTGAGGAAACGTTTCGCCACACAGTGGCTTCATCAGTCCATACAAAGGAGAATCTTGAAGAACAGGAGGAGAATGAGGTAATCAGTCCCTCAACCTTGTGTCGATGTGGTCAGTCCATCAATCTTGAATAGAATACGGCAAAAGTGTGGAGAAAGAGCTTATAAACCGTAGGCAGGAGAGGTGCAGCAGTCGTAGGTGGTGTCACATTTGTTCAATGTGGAAGTAGGTCGTGCCCAAGGGTTAGGCAAGCGAAGAATTCCCAAGTATTAAGATCCCAAGAAGTTGCAGTGTCTGACAGACACTGCAACTTGGGCACGACCTACTTCCACATTGAACAAATGTGACACCACCTACGACTGCTGCGCCTCTCCTGCCTACGGTTTATAAGCTGCTTCTCCACACTTATGCCGTATTCTATTCAAGATTGATGGACTGACCACATCGACTCAAGGCTGAGGGACTGATTACCTCATTCTCCTCCTGTTCTTCAAGATTCTCCTTTGTATGGACTGATGAAGCCACTGTGTGGCGAAACGTTATCAAGAGAGACAGTAAGCTTCAATAAAGATACCCGGGGAGTAAAGTAATAAGAGTTGCACATGTGTCTAATTTATCAGGTACGTAGAGTGTTAGAGTATTACTTTAGTGTGCAGAGATGTCAGAATTTTTGAATGGGCTCTATGAATGGTTCCATCAATGTTTTAGTGTGGAGGAGACTCCAGACAGTACACATGTCGAGTTTATGATCAGTGTGTGAATTTTATGCAACGTATACCTAGAGTATACCTGGAGAAGGTTTCGGGGGTCAACGCTCCCACGGCTCGGTCTGAAACCAGGCCTCGTGGTGGATCAGGGTCTGATCAACAGGCTGTTACTGCTCGCTGCACGCTAACTGACGTACAAACCACAGCTCAGCTGGTCAGGTACTGACTCTAGGTGCCTGTCCAGTGCCTTCCTGAAGACAGCCAGGGGTCTATTGATAATCCCCCTTATGTATGCTGGGAGGTAGCTGATCATTCTTGGGCCCCGGACACTAATTGTGTTGTCTCTCAGTGTACTCGTGGCACCGCTGCTTTTCACTGAGGGAACATACAGAAAAGATAAAAATTAAAAAATGCTATTGCATAACAGGACTAATTTGACGCGCTGTTTTGAATGTGTGAAAGGAAAGATTTGTGAAAGGATGCTGGGAAACTGATTAGCCAGACTTGAGTCTTGGAGGTGGGAGGAAAATTTATTTTCATTCATGAAACTGGGCAGAGACGTTGCAGAGGAGTTTTAGGCAGGCGAGTTTTAGGCAGGCGAGTTTTAGGCAGGCGAGTTTTAGGCAGGCGAGTTTTAGGCAGGCGAGTTTTAGGCAGGCGAGTTTTAAGACTCGCTTGCCATAGGCTCAAACCCTCACTCGCTCTGTTACTTGATATACCTTCATGTTTATCTTGTTAATTAATTTCCTGCCTTGGATTAGGTATTGTTCGAATCACTGAGCCAAAACCCAGGCTCTGTAAAAATAATTTACACACCCATATTCCACACCAGTGTGCCACCTCCTGTGCACTACACTTAATTACTATGCGCTATATTTCACAACTATGTAACGCACCTATCCGTCCCACCTAATTACCATGCATTGTGTACCACAGTATGTACCACAGCCAGGTATCACATATGTGTATCACAGTTATTTACCACATACGATCTTCCAAACTTATCTACCATAAACGATGTACCACACTTATCTACGACACACGGTGTACCACACTTATCTACGGCACACGGTGTACCACACTTATCTACGACACACGGTGTACCACACTTATCTACGACACACGGTGTACCACACTTATCTACGACACACGGTGTACCACACTTATCTACGACACACGGTGTACCACACTTATCTACGACACACGGTGTACCACACTTATCTACGACACACGGTGTACCACACTTATCTACGACACACGGTGTACCACACTTATCTACGACACACGGTGTACCACACTTATCTACGACACACGGTGTACCACACTTATCTACGACACACGGTGTACCACACTTATCTACGACACACGGTGTACCACACTTATCTACGACACACGGTGTACCACACTTATCTACGACACACGGTGTACCACACTTATCTACGACACACGGTGTACCACACTTATCTACGACACACGGTGTACCACACTTATCTACGACTCACGGTGTACCACACTTATCTACTACACACGGTGTACCACACTTATCTACGACACACGGTGTACCACACATATCTACGACACACGGTGTACCACACTTATCTACGACACACGGTGTACCACACTTATCTACGACACACGATGTACCACACTTATCTACGACACACGGTGTACCACACTTATCTACGACACACGGTGTACCACACTTATCTACGACACACGGTGTACCACACTTATCTACGACACACGGTGTACCACACTTATCTACGACACACGGTGTACCACACTTATCTACGACACACGATGTACCACACTTATCTACGACACACGATGTACCACACTTATCTACGACACACGATGTACCACACTTATCTACGACACACGGTGTACCACACTTATCTACGACACACGATGTACCACACTTATCTACGACACACGGTGTACCACACTTATCTACGACACACGATGTACCACACTTATCTACGACACACGATGTACCACACTTATCTACTACACACGATGTACCACACTTGTCTACGACACACCATGTACCACACTTGTCTACGACACACCACACTTATCTACGACACACGATGCACCACACTTATCTACGACACACGATGCACCACACTTATCTACGACACACGATGTACCACACTTATCTACGACACACGATGTACCACACCTATGTACGATACCTATCACAAATAATGTACCACTCCTTTCCTCCAAACATTATGCACCACAGAGGAGGACACCAACAAGGAATATACCAACAGGTGTTGGATGACATACACACAACTGAGGAGGAGGTGAAGAAGCTACTAAGGGACCTTGATACCTCAAAGTCGGTGGGACCAGACATCTCCCCGTGGGTCCTTAGAGAGGGAGCAGAAACGCTGTGTGTGCCACTAACCACAATTTTCAACACATCCCTTGAAACAGGGCAACTACCTGAAATATGGAAGATGGCAAAAGTAGCTCCCATTTTTAGAAAAGGAGACAGAAAAGAGGCACTAAACTATAGACCAGTGTCACTGACGTGTATAATATGCAAAGTCATGGCGAAGATTATCAGGGGGAGAGTGGTGGAGCACCTGGAAGGGAACAAAAGTATAAACGACAACCAGCACGGATTCATGGAAGGCAAATCCTGTCGCAAACCTTATGGAATTTTATGATAAATAACAGAAGACACGAGAGAGAGGGGTGGGTTGATTGCATTTTCTTGCCGCCAAATGCAAAGGTACGAAGATCGGGGAAGGGCAAAGAAGACCGCAGACAGAGTATAGGCAAGGTGGCCAAAGACTGCAAACCTCATTCAAGGAGGAAGATCTTGGGACGAGTATAATACCGAGCACGTCTCCGGGAGCACTCATCAACCAGATAACTACTGCAGCATATGGACGTCTGGCAAACCTGAGAATAGTGTTCCGATACCTCAGTAAGGATTCGTTCAAGACTCTGTACACCGTGCACGTCAGGCCCATACTGGAGTATGCAGCACCTGTTTGGAACCCATACCTGATCAAGCACGTCAAGAAATTAGAGAAAGTGCAAAGGTTTGCGACAAGGTTAGTTCCAGAGCTAAGGGGAATGTCCTACGAAGAAAGGTTAAGGGAAATCGGCCTGACGACACTGGAGGACAGGAGGGTTAGAGGAGACATGATAACGACATACAAAATACTGCGTGGAATAGACAAGGTGGACAGAGACAGGATGTTCCAGAGAGGGGACACAGAAACAAGGGGTCACACTTGGAAGTTGAAGACTCAGATGAGTCAAAGGGATGTTAGGAAGTATTTCTTCAGTCATAGAGTAGTCAGGAAGTGGAATAGTCTAGCAAGTGATGTAGTGGAGGCAGGAACCATACATAGCTTTAAGACGAGGTATGATAAAGCTCATGGAGCAGGGAGAGAGAGGACCTAGTAGCGTTCAGTGAAGAGGCGGGGCCAGGAGCTGAGTCTCGACCCCTGCAACCACAATTAGGTGAGTACCGGCCATACCGTATCCACTACCAAGATATTAAAGGTTGGACAGCCCTCCATCATGCTGCCTACGCTGGCCAGGTTAGTGTTTGAAACACTATGTTATTTCCTCTTCTCTCATTCCTTGGAACATGTCTTATTAATGTCTTTTGGGTTTTCCTGTGTTATTATCTCCTCGAAGTTTATAATCTTGGGTTATCCTGAATTATTATCCAACAAAGACTATGTCATAGTGATCCAACAAGTCGCTTCTGCATCTCATTACAACTGGATCACTGTGACATGGTCTTGCATACATACACTAGTGGACAAAGTGCAGATGTAATATACACAGACCTTGAGAAAGCCTTCGGCAAGTGTGATCAAAGTGTAATAGCACACAATAGTGGTCAGGTCTTGCTTCTCCAGGAGGAGATTAGGAGGCTGAAGGTCCACCTCAATGGGTCTGGGAGAGAGTGTGAGGTGGCTGGAGTTGTGGGGAATGAGGCTTCTAGCAGTGAGGTGCAGTCTGTCTCTCGCTGTGAGGAGGCTGTAGTTGGGGAGGTAGCAACGGCTACCAGCAGTGAGGTGCAGCCCAGCACCTGCTACAAGTGGCGAGTGGTTCACAGTAATGGGAGGCGCATCATAGTAAGGAAAGTTAAGAGTGAAGATCTGAAGGTAGGAAATCGCTTCTCTGTTCTTCAGGATGAATGTACTTCAGTGGCCAGTGAAGGTAAGGGTACTACTGCCCCTGCTAATGGAGGTAAGCACATTCTTGTGGTTGGTGACTCTCAGGTAAGATATATTGACCGTGCTTTTTGTAATAGGAATGAGAAGATGAGAGATAGAGTGTGCTTCCCTGGAGCTGGTGTTGGGGACATTGTCAACAGGCTGGATAATATCATGTCAGGTGTGTGGCATGCAAAGAGTACGTAACCTTTATTCGGCGCATGGACACACCCTCATTTACAGGCTATCTCCCCCAACCAGCGAACCAGGTTGCTAAGAGTTGGTGATGGGGCCCCATCGTTCAACTAGTGACCAGGTTCTAGCCAATAAGAAGGTGGGATTGGCAATCGCAGAGGTTATGTGGATACCGCTCTCCTGTCTGCCCTTGTCATTCCCATTCTAGAGCTGGTTGAGCACGGTCTGCTATCTTGTGGCTTCTATTTCTGCCTTGCTTACCGTGACGTGCACTATACTTATTACTGTACATAGTGTACATATTGCTGTTCTAAATTGGTGAAGGATAATATAAGTCTAAACTTTTTCTGCTGTGTTTCTTTTGCTCCCATTACACCTGGGATAACAGGCCTTTGAAATCCTAGGTTGTAATATGGGTAGCCTGTCCGAGAGCTGGAGCTGGACTTAGAGAAACGGTTGAGCTTAGGGTGAAGCTTGTAGCAGGAACATTGTGTAGCTTGCTGTCTCGCTTCGCTTTACAAATTTTGCGTGTCAGTTGCTTATGATCAGCCTTGCTATTGTGTGATCGTTCAACAGCTCGCTACTAGCTTGTTCAGTGTGCTCGCTTCGCTACGGTCAATCTTGTGTGCAGTCGGCTTTGCTTGTATGCGTATTCTGCAATCGTACTGTGCATAGCTAAGCGTGTTCTGCAAATTAACGTGTTACGTTGGGGTATTCGTACTGTGCATAGCGAATAACTTATGCCACCTAGACGAGTCAGACGCCTGGTGTCGGCATATACTTTGCATAACCTACCTAAATTGTCCCTACAGCGTTGTTGGCAAATTGCTCGTTCCATTGGCATTCCCTATAAACGCACTCTTACAGCTGCGCAACTGCGTTCACTTATTGCTGACAAACTTATTGAAGAAGAGATGGCACATCAAACTCCTCCCTCTACGGGAGCTAGGGAAAAAACTCCTATGTTCTCGCATGAGGAAGATGATACACCTACGGAGCAAAATGGTCAGTATAGTGCAGCTGGGTTGTCTCGAGGTGAATCAGCGTCCTTGGCACTTGAGCTGGCAAAAATCACGCTGGAGCAAACTAGGGAACAGAGAGCATTCGCAAGGGAAGAATTTGATAGGGAAAGAGAAAGGAGGCAGTTTTCGCATTCTGTAAACGATTTCAGTTTACAAAAAGCAGTACAGCTTGTTCCCCGCTTCAATGAGGCCGAACCAGAGCAATTTTTCGAAAGCTTCGAAAATCAGGCTCGAGCCTTGAGGTGGCCGGAACAGCACTGGGCAGCGTTGGTTCATACAGCATTATTGGGTAAGGCACAGGAATTTACGTCGGTATTAACTGACGCTGAATTCTCTGATTATCAAGTAGTGAAGACCACAGTGTTGGGAGCATATACATGTATCCCAGCTAAATATCGTAAGACCTTCAAATTGAACAGGCGGCAGCTTGGTCAATCCCTGGTGGACTTTGTGAGACAGCAAACCAAAGCTTTTACCAGCTGGTATAAAGCGAGTGGTGTCTCTAACTTTGAGGAGCTGGTGCAGCTTATTCTGATTGATAACCTGCTGGAGTCTGTGGGACCAGAGGTTCGTGTCTTTCTGCAGGATCGTGACTTAACCACTGCATTGGAGGCAGCCAGGTTGGCTGATACCTTCGAAACGAACCGCTCCTTGTCCGAGCGGTCCCGTCTCTCTTTTCAACAGTCTGGCGTGAGCAGAGATCGACAACATTGGAGAATGAAGTGCCAGCCGGAGGGAGAGCGTCTACGTCATCCAACTAAGTCACCTGGTGAGCCACGCTTCTCAACATATGGTCCCCCTGCGGAGAGGCAAACTACTTATGGAGCATCTCGACAACAATATCCAGAGAGGCACCAGCCAGAACGACACCACTTGCAACGTCATCAGGGAGTAAAGGGCAAGCCTGTCGTCTGCTTCAGGTGTAATAAAGTAGGTCACATCAGTTCCAACTGCCCCCAAAAACCTCAACCCATCGGGAAAATCTCTAATATCCCTAGTAACATGTCCCCTAGAGAAGTAGAAAAAGGTATGGCCCCTTATTATTGCGAAAGTCTTATTTCCCTTCAGGAAAACTCAGAACCAACTAAAGTAAATACCTTTAGAGATACTGGAGCATATTGCTCACTTGTCAGAGAAGGAATATTACCCCTTTCAGAGAATACTTCTTTGAATTCCTCAGTTTTATTGGAAGCATTTGGAGGAGCTATATATTCTGTTCCTTTGCATAAAATTTATGTACAGTGCAAATATTACACTGGGTACTTGACTGTAGGTGTCTCAAAAGGATTTCCCATGAAAAATGCCATGTTATTACTGGGTAATAACATTACTACTGTTAGTTCGTGTCCTGAACCTATAATGATTAATGCTTCTCCAGTGTTGGCCATAACTCGGGCAACATCCCAAGGGTTGTCTGGAGAGAATGTTGACCTATCCTTGGACGACTCCGATCTCGGAATAGCCACGTTGTTTTATGAGACACACCGGCCGGAGTCTCGTAAATCAAGTGAACAGACCCCGATCAAGCCTTCCTATTCCCAGGTTGCAGGATTGCCAGATGTCTCTGTTTCCATGCCCGAGGGACTGTCCTTCCGGGAGGAACAACGAAAGGACCCTTCTTTAAAATTCGCTTTTCAGGCAGCCATGGGTAAATCCTCTTTGGGTCATCCAGTCAAGTATGAAGTTAAAAATGATTATTTGGTCTGCACTGAGACTGGTAAGGAGATAGAGGGCCGGCAATTATACGACAGGTTAGTGGTTCCAACCAAGTATAGACCTCAGATATTAAATATAGCTCATAATACGTCATTAGGAGGTCACTTAGGAATTACAAAAACCTTGTATAGAATCACAAAAGAATTTTATTGGCCAAAATTAAAGAAAGATGTGAAGAATCATATTAGGTGTTGCCGAGAATGTCAGCAAGTTGGAAAACCTGGACATTCCATTAAACCTGCACCTCTCCAACCCATACCTGCTGATGGAGAACCTTTTGCAGATTTAATTATAGATTGTGTAGGTCCACTACCTAAGTCAAAGTCTGGAAACCAGTATTTATTTACAATTATGGATAAAGTAACCAGATATCCTGAAGCAATCCCTATGCGTAGTATCAATACTAAAGCTATTCTCAAAGCTTTAACAAAATTCATTTCTTGTTTTGGCATTCCTAAAACTATACAAAGTGATCAAGGTACTAACTTCACTGCCAAAGCATTTAGGGAAGTATTAACTAGGTTAGGGATAATTCACAACTTATCCACTGCCTATCACCCTCAGTCCCAAGGCGCCTTGGAAAGATTCCACCAAACATTAAAAACAATGATGAGAAGTTTTTGCATGCACTTTCCGACAGATTGGGATGAATCTCTACCGTTGTTGCTGTTCTCAGTACGAGAGACGGTGCAAGAGTCTACAGGGTATAGTCCGTTTGAGCTGATCTTTGGGCACAATGTACGAGGTCCTCTTCGGGTGCTCAAAGAAGGATGGATGGGAGAAGACGTAAGCTCAGCACTCTACAACCCGTCTTCAAGGTTGCAGGTGGCACGTGAGTTAGCCAAGGCTAACCTAAAGACAGCTCAAAGTAAGATGAAACAGAGGTATGACAGAAGTGCACAATTCCGCTCCTTCCATCCAGGAGACAAGGTGTTGGTGCAGGAACCTATACCTGGCCACACCTTGAAAGCTAGATTTACGGGACCTATGCAGATAGTAAGTAGATTATCTGATTTAAATTATGTGGTAGCTCCCATTGATAAGACCTCAAAAACAAAAACTTACCACATTAATCAAATCAAGGCCTTTCATACACCAGATAAAGTCCCAGTAATGACTCTGTCCTCTACCTCTGAGGACGACTCTGACTCTTTGCACTCTATCTCTGAAATTAATACTAAACTTTCAAATTCTGTCCTCCTCAAGGATCCTAGCCCGTTAATGGATGGATTATCTGAAATACAAGCAACCAATTTAACTGAGCTTCTACAGTCATATCCTAATATTTTTTCGGATGTGCCGAAAAAATGTACGTTAGGTTACCATGATGTAGATGTGGGAAAATCTAAACCAATTAAACTCTCCCCCTACAGAGCTAATCCTGAAAAGCAAAGGCTACTTCAGCAGGAAGTAGACTTCTTGTTAGAACATGGTTTAGTGGAGGAGTCATCTAGTCCATGGGCTTCACCGTGCATCCTAGTAAAGAAGGCTGATGGAGGGTTTCGTATGTGCACAGACTACCGTAAAGTGAACGAGGTCACAATTACAGATGCTTACCCTCTTCCTCGTCTGGATGACGTAATTGACTTTGTGGGTAAGGCTACTTTTGTGTCCAAATTAGATCTCCTTAAAGGTTACTATCAGGTACCTTTGACAGATAAGGCGAAGGAAATCTCTGCCTTCGTAATTCCAGGAGGTCATTATCAGTATACAGTTACCCCCTTCGGAATGAAAAATTCCCCCTCTTCATTCCAGAAACTCATCCATCAGGCTATTAAAGGACTTGAAGGCACGGCAGCATACCTAGATGATATTGTTGTGGTGTCTGATACTTGGGATCAACACCTACTTAGACTTAAAGCTCTGTTTGAGACCTTTAAGAATTCCCAATTAACAGTTAATTTATCTAAATCTTCCTTTGGCCAGGCCACTGTCACTTTTCTAGGCCATGAAGTAGGTAGTGGTAATGTTGCACCTAAACTTGCTAAAGTTCTTTCGATTAAAGATTATCCAGTTCCTCATGATAGGAAATCTCTTCAACGTTTCCTAGGCATGATAGGATTTTACAGAAGATTCTGTAAGAATTTCTCAGATATTGTAGCCCCTCTTACCTCTCTTACCAGTCATAAAGTTCCCTTTAATTGGACGTCAGATTGTAACACTGCTTTTAATAAAGCAAAAAGATTATTGTGCTCTGCACCCATTCTCCTGTCTCCAGACTTCTCCAAACCTTTTTCATTACAGGTTGATGCTTGTGAGTCTGGGGTTGGGGCGGTACTATTACAAATCGGGAACAAGGAGTTGCAGCCTGTAGCATACTTTTCAGCCAAGTTCCAGCCACATCAGAGAGCTTACTCTACCATTGAAAAAGAAGCCCTCGCGCTGGTACTGGCTTTGGAGCATTTCGATGTTTATGTGGGCCAGACATCGCAGGTGGTCACAGTCTACAGTGATCACAACCCGTTAGTCTATCTCCAAGCCATGAAGAATCACAACACAAGGCTTATGCGTTGGACGCTCAGGCTGCAGCCCTATAACATAAAAATTAAATATATTGCCGGCAAAGAAAATGTGTTGGCAGACTCTTTGTCAAGAGTCTAGTTTAATATTTTATTTAGGTTAGGATGTATTTGTGGTAACCCCCTTTCAAGCTCTTTTTTTTATCCCCTGATGTGGGTTTTTTTTTTTTAGTGAGGGGATACGGGCTACCGTCCGCTTGTATCTTGGACCTATGTTGGCCTATCTGACTGCTGTCTCACTCTGAGTTTAGGGTTTGGCTTTTGGTCACTAGGAAAGCTGAGCTCTATCTAAGAGTTGGATGGTGGAGAGGATAGGCGGTCCCATTATTTTGTGCCATGGCGGCACGGTTACCACTGGGAGGTGGCAGCCTAATCCTGAGCCTTCTCGGGGGTGGGGGTGTGGCATGCAAAGAGTACGTAACCTTTATTCGGCGCATGGACACACCCTCATTTACAGGCTATCTCCCCCAACCAGCGAACCAGGTTGCTAAGAGTTGATGATGGGGCCCCATCGTTCAACTAGTGACCAGGTTCTAGCCAATAAGAAGGTGGGATTGGCAATCGCAGAGGTTATGTGGATACCGCTCTCCTGTCTGCCCTTGTCATTCCCATTCTAGAGCTGGTTGAAGCACGGTCTGCTATCTTGTGGCTTCTATTTCTGCCTTGCTTACCGTGACGTGCACTATACTTATTACTGTACATAGTGTACATATTGCTGTTCTAAATTGGTGAAGGATAATATAAGTCTAAACTTTTTCTGCTGTGTTTATTTGCTCCCATTACACCTGGGATAACAGGCCATTTGAAATCCTAGGTTGTAATACAAGGCTATAAATTATTCCACACTGACAGGGTCAACTTAGCGATGTACGTCAGAGACAATTTAAATTGTTGTGTTAGACAAGATACAAAATTAGAAGCGTCAGCCACTGAATCTGTTTGGTTACAGCTTCTCGAGGGCCGTGAAAGACTAATTTTGGGTGTGATTTACAAGGCCCCAAATCTTGATAGGGAGTGCGGTAAACTTCTATGGGACGAAATTCGTAAGGCATCTACATACGAAAATGTTGTGCTAATGGGAGATTTCAACTATAGACAGATTGACTGGAGCAATTTGACAGGAAATTTAGAGTCAGGTGACTTTCTTGATACGATCCAGGATTGTTTTTTAAAACAGTTTGTGACAGAGCCAACTAGGGGAAATAACCTCCTTGACTTGGTTCTTGCCAGTAGGGAAACACTAATTAATAATCTTGAGGTTAATGATGAGCTTGGGGAAAGTGATCACAAATCACTCAGTTTTAATATATCATGGAATTCCCCTAATAATGGCAATCAAGTCTCCGTCCCTGACTTTCGCTTGGCTGATTTCATAGGACTGAAAAATTACTTAGGTGGGCTGAACTGGAATGACCTGACTAAGGGTCAGGTAGGTGGTGATGGTTGCCGATATGATGCTTTCCAGGGCATAGTTCTAGCTGCTCAGTCAAATTATGTTCCAAATAGGGAAATCAGATCAAACAAAAATGATCCTAAATGGATGAACAATAGATTAAAATATCTGATTGGTCAAAAGAGAGGCATATATAGGCAAATCAAAAGAGGAGAGGGGCAATTAAGAAATCGATATATTCAGTTAAAGAGAGAAATAAAAAAGGGAATTAGAAAAGCAAAAAGAGATTATGAGGTTAAAGTTGCAAGAGAATCGAAGACTAACCCAAAAGGATTCTTTCAGGTATACAGAAGTAAGATCAGGGACAAGATAGGCCCACTCAAAAGTTCCTCGGGTCAGCTCACTGACAGTGATAAGGAAATGTGTAGAATTTTTAACACATACTTCCTCTCAGTTTTTACACAGGAGGATACCAGCGATATTCCAGTAATGATAAATTATGTAGAACAGGACGATAATAAACTGTGCACGATTAGGGTCACAAGTGACATGGTCCTTAGGCAAATAGATAAATTAAAACCTAACAAATCCCCAGGCCCTGATGAACTGTATGCAAGGGTTCTAAAGGAATGTAAAGAGGAGCTTAGCACACCTTTGGCTAATCTTTTCAACATATCACTACAAACTGGCATGGTGCCAGATAAGTGGAAAATGGCAAATGTGATACCTATTTTCAAAACAGGTGACAGGTCCTTAGCTTCGAACTATAGACCAATAAGCCTAACCTCCATAGTGGGAAAATTTATGGAATCAATAATTGCCGAGGCAGTTCGTAGCCACCTTGAAAAGCATAAATTAATCAACGAATCTCAGCATGGTTTTACAAAGGGGCGTTCCTGCCTTACGAATTTATTAACTTTTTTCACTAAGGTATTTGAGGAGGTAGATCATGGTAATGAATATGATATTGTGTATATGGACTTCAGTAAGGCTTTTGACAGGGTCCCACATCAGAGACTATTGAGGAAAATTAAAGCACATGGAATAGGAGGAGAAATTTTTTCCTGGATAGAGGCATGGTTGACAAATAGGCAGCAGAGAGTTTGCATAAATGGGGAGAAATCAGAGTGGGGAAGCGTCACGAGCGGTGTTCCACAGGGGTCAGTGTTGGGCCCCCTGCTGTTCACAATCTACATAAACGACATAGATGAGGGCATAAAGAGCGACATCGGCAAGTTTGCCGATGACACCAAAATAGGCCGTCGAATTCATTCTGACGAGGACATTCGAGCACTCCAGGAAGATTTGAATAGACTGATGCAGTGGTCGGAGAAGTGGCAGATGCAGTTTAATATAGACAAATGCAAAGTTCTAAATGTTGGACAGGACAATAACCATGCCACATATAAACTAAATAATGTAGATCTTAATATTACGGATTGCGAAAAAGATTTAGGAGTTCTGGTTAGCAGTAATCTGAAACCAAGACAACAGTGCATAAGTGTTCGCAATAAAGCTAATAGAATCCTTGGCTTCATATCAAGAAGCATAAATAATAGGAGTCCTCAGGTTGTTCTTCAACTCTATACATCCTTGGTTAGGCCTCATTTAGATTATGCTGCACAGTTTTGGTCACCGTATTACAGAATGGATATAAATGCTCTGGAAAATGTACAAAGGAGGATGACAAAGTTGATCCCATGTATCAGAAACCTTCCCTATGAGGATAGACTAAGGGCCCTGAATCTGCACTCTCTAGAAAGACGTAGAATTAGGGGGGATATGATTGAGGTGTATAAATGGAAGACAGGAATAAATAAAGGGGATGTAAATAGTGTGCTGAAAATATCTAGCCTAGACAGGACTCGCAGCAATGGTTTTAAGTTGGAAAAATTCAGATTCAGGAAGGATATAGGAAAGTACTGGTTTGGTAATAGAGTTGTGGATGAGTGGAACAAACTCCCAAGTACAGTTATAGAGGCCAGAACGTTGTGTAGCTTTAAAAATAGGTTGGATAAATACATGAGTGGATGTGGGTGGGTGTGAGTTGGACCTGATAGCTTGTGCTACCAGGTCGGTTGCCGTGTTCCTCCCTTAAGTCAATGTGACCTCACCTGACTAGGTTGGGTGCATTGGCTTAAGCCGGTAGGAGACTTGGACCTGCCTCGCATGGGCCAGTAGGCCTTCTGCAGTGTTCCTTCGTTCTTATGTTTTGAAGATTGAGACACTTATGCAGCATATGGGAATCTTTATTCAGGAAACGTTTCGCCACACAGTGGCTTCATCAGTCCAATACAAAGAGGAAGGCGTAAGGAGAGGAGGAGTATGAGGTAATCAGTCCCTCAGCCTGGAGTCGATGTGTTCAGTCCATCAATCTTGTAGAATGTACAGCATAGGGCCGTAGACGTGGCTTATATACTGTAGTGAGGTGACTTGAAGCAGACGGAGGCGGGATCATAGTGGTACCATCCACTAGTCGAAGTAGGTCTTTGTCCAAAGGTTGAACAAGCGTTGAAGAATTCTTTGTAAGAAGATCCCATGATGCTGCAGTGTCTGACAGTTGTGATGAATGGTTTGAAAAACCGACAAGTTGAAGATTGAGACACTTATGCAGCATATGGGAATCTTTATTCAGGAAACGTTTCGCCACACAGTGGCTTCATCAGTCCAATACAAAGAGGAAGGCGTAAGGAGAGGAGGAGTATGAGGTAATCAGTCCCTCAGCCTGGAGTCGATGTGTTCAGTCCATCAATCTTGTAGAATGTACAGCATAGGGCCGTAGACGTGGCTTATATACTGTAGTGAGGTGACTTGAAGCAGACGGAGGCGGGATCATAGTGGTACCATCCACTAGTCGAAGTAGGTCTTTGTCCAAAGGTTGAACAAGCGTTGAAGAATTCTTTGTAAGAAGATCCCATGATGCTGCAGTGTCTGACAGTTGTGATGAATGGTTTGAAAAACCGACAAGTTGAAGATTCAGTCCATCAATCTTGTAGAATGTACAGCATAGAGCCGTAGACGTGGCTTATATACTGTAGTATATGTCGGTTTTTCAAACCATTCATCACAACTGTCAGACACTGCAGCATCATGGGATCTTCTTACAAAGAATTCTTCAACGCTTGTTCAACCTTTGGACAAAGACCTACTTCGACTAGTGGATGGTACCACTATGATCCCGCCTCCGTCTGCTTCAAGTCACCTCACTACAGTATATAAGCCACGTCTACGGCCCTATGCTGTACATTCTACAAGATTGATGGACTGAACACATCGACTCCAGGCTGAGGGACTGATTACCTCATACTCCTCCTCTCCTTACGCCTTCCTCTTTGTATTGGACTGATGAAGCCACTGTGTGGCGAAACGTTTCCTGAATAAAGATTCCCATATGCTGCATAAGTGTCTCAATCTTCAACTTGTCGGTTTTTCAAACCATTCATCACAACTGTCAGACACTGCAGCATCATGGGATCTTCTTACAAAGAATTCTTCAACGCTTGTTCAACCTTTGGACAAAGACCTACTTCGACTAGTGGATGGTACCACTATGATCCCGCCTCCGTCTGCTTCAAGTCACCTCACTACAGTATATAAGCCACGTCTACGGCCCTATGCTGTACATTCTACAAGATTGATGGACTGAACACATCGACTCCAGGCTGAGGGACTGATTACCTCATACTCCTCCTCTCCTTACGCCTTCCTCTTTGTATTGGACTGATGAAGCCACTGTGTGGCGAAACGTTTCCTGAATAAAGATTCCCATATGCTGCATAAGTGTCTCAATCTTCAACTTGTCGGTTTTTCAAACCATTCATCACAACTGTCAGACACTGCAGCATCATGGGATCTTCTTACAAAGAATTCTTCAACGCTTGTTCAACCTTTGGACAAAGACCTACTTCGACTAGTGGATGGTACCACTATGATCCCGCCTCCGTCTGCTTCAAGTCACCTCACTACAGTATATAAGCCACGTCTACGGCCCTATGCTGTACATTCTACAAGATTGATGGACTGAACACATCGACTCCAGGCTGAGGGACTGATTACCTCATACTCCTCCTCTCCTTACGCCTTCCTCTTTGTATTGGACTGATGAAGCCACTGTGTGGCGAAACGTTTCCTGAATAAAGATTCCCATATGCTGCATAAGTGTCTCAATCTTCAACTTGTCGGTTTTTCAAACCATTCATCACAACTGTCAGACACTGCAGCATCATGGGATCTTCTTACAAAGAATTCTTCAACGCTTGTTCAACCTTTGGACAAAGACCTACTTCGACTAGTGGATGGTACCACTATGATCCCGCCTCCGTCTGCTTCAAGTCACCTCACTACAGTATATAAGCCACGTCTACGGCCCTATGCTGTACATTCTACAAGATTGATGGACTGAACACATCGACTCCAGGCTGAGGGACTGATTACCTCATACTCCTCCTCTCCTTACGCCTTCCTCTTTGTATTGGACTGATGAAGCCACTGTGTGGCGAAACGTTTCCTGAATAAAGATTCCCATATGCTGCATAAGTGTCTCAATCTTCAACTTGTCGGTTTTTCAAACCATTCATCACAACTGTCAGACACTGCAGCATCATGGGATCTTCTTACAAAGAATTCTTCAACGCTTGTTCAACCTTTGGACAAAGACCTACTTCGACTAGTGGATGGTACCACTATGATCCCGCCTCCGTCTGCTTCAAGTCACCTCACTACAGTATATAAGCCACGTCTACGGCCCTATGCTGTACATTCTACAAGATTGATGGACTGAACACATCGACTCCAGGCTGAGGGACTGATTACCTCATACTCCTCCTCTCCTTACGCCTTCCTCTTTGTATTGGACTGATGAAGCCACTGTGTGGCGAAACGTTTCCTGAATAAAGATTCCCATATGCTGCATAAGTGTCTCAATCTTCAACTTGTCGGTTTTTCAAACCATTCATCACAACTGTCAGACACTGCAGCATCATGGGATCTTCTTACAAAGAATTCTTCAACGCTTGTTCAACCTTTGGACAAAGACCTACTTCGACTAGTGGATGGTACCACTATGATCCCGCCTCCGTCTGCTTCAAGTCACCTCACTACAGTATATAAGCCACGTCTACGGCCCTATGCTGTACATTCTACAAGATTGATGGACTGAACACATCGACTCCAGGCTGAGGGACTGATTACCTCATACTCCTCCTCTCCTTACGCCTTCCTCTTTGTATTGGACTGATGAAGCCACTGTGTGGCGAAACGTTTCCTGAATAAAGATTCCCATATGCTGCATAAGTGTCTCAATCTTCAACTTGTCGGTTTTTCAAACCATTCATCACAACTGTCAGACACTGCAGCATCATGGGATCTTCTTACAAAGAATTCTTCAACGCTTGTTCAACCTTTGGACAAAGACCTACTTCGACTAGTGGATGGTACCACTATGATCCCGCCTCCGTCTGCTTCAAGTCACCTCACTACAGTATATAAGCCACGTCTACGGCCCTATGCTGTACATTCTACAAGATTGATGGACTGAACACATCGACTCCAGGCTGAGGGACTGATTACCTCATACTCCTCCTCTCCTTACGCCTTCCTCTTTGTATTGGACTGATGAAGCCACTGTGTGGCGAAACGTTTCCTGAATAAAGATTCCCATATGCTGCATAAGTGTCTCAATCTTCAACTTGTCGGTTTTTCAAACCATTCATCACAACTGTCAGACACTGCAGCATCATGGGATCTTCTTACAAAGAATTCTTCAACGCTTGTTCAACCTTTGGACAAAGACCTACTTCGACTAGTGGATGGTACCACTATGATCCCGCCTCCGTCTGCTTCAAGTCACCTCACTACAGTATATAAGCCACGTCTACGGCCCTATGCTGTACATTCTACAAGATTGATGGACTGAACACATCGACTCCAGGCTGAGGGACTGATTACCTCATACTCCTCCTCTCCTTACGCCTTCCTCTTTGTATTGGACTGATGAAGCCACTGTGTGGCGAAACGTTTCCTGAATAAAGATTCCCATATGCTGCATAAGTGTCTCAATCTTCAACTTGTGTTACATAATTTATCTTCTTCTGGCCCACTATAAAAATTAATTACCGGAATATTATTAGTGTCTTCCTGTGTAAAAACCGAGAGAAAATAATTATTTAAAATCGAGCACATTTCATTCTCTTTGTCAGTAAGATGCCCATAGTTATTTTTAAGGGGACCTATCTTATCTCTGACTTTTGTTCTATATACCTGGAAAAAACTTTTTGGGTTAGTTTTAGAATCCCTAGCAACTTTAATTTCATAGTCCCTTTTAGCTTTTCTTATCCCCTTTTTAATGTCCCTCTTAATGTCAATATACTGATTCATAAGATGACCCTCGCCTCTTTTGATACGCCTATAAATTCCTTTCTTATGCCCTAGTAGATATTTCAGCCTATTATTCATCCATTTTGGGTCATTTCTATTTGATCTAATTTCTTTATAAGGGATAAACGTTCTTTGAGCAGCATGTATTGTGTTCAGAAAACTGTCATATTGATAGCTCTCTTCGTTACCCCAGTCAACAGATGATAAGTGTTCTCTAAGCCCATCGTAATCTGCTAAGCGAAAATCTGGGACTGTTACTGAGTTATCCCTACTATCATACTTCCATTCAATTCTAAATGTAATTGATTTGTGGTCGCTAGCACCCAGTTCCTCTGAAACTTCTAAATTATTAACAAGGGATTCATTGTTTGCCAGAACTAAGTCAAGCAGGTTATTACCCCTTGTAGGTTCTGTCACAAACTGCTTCAAAAAACAATCCTGAACTACTTCTAAGAAGTCGTATGATTCTAAATTCCCAGTCAAGAAATTCCAATCAATATGACTAAAGTTAAAGTCTCCTAGAATTACTACATTATCGTGCCTTGTGGCCCTAACAATTTCCTCCCATAGTAGTCTCCCCTGGTCCCTATCTAAATTTGGGGGACGGTATATCACACCTAAAATTAATTTTTCATGCCCCTCTGAAAATTCTATCCAAACAGACTCTGTATGTGTTACTTCAGACTTAATACCCGTTTTTATGCAACAGTTCAAGCGATCTCGGACATACAATGCCACCCCACCCCCCTTCCCGATACTTCTATCTACTTGGAACAATTTAAAACCCTGAATGTGACATTCTGCAGGCATGTCCCGACTTTTTGAATTAAACCACGTCTCAGTAATGGCAAATACATCTATGTTACCTGCACTAGCAACTAGTCTCAACTCGTCCATCTTATTCCTAGCACTGCGACTATTTGTGTAATAAATATTTAAAGACCCTCCTCTCTCTTTACCCTTCCTGCTCCTTTCTGTTATTCCACTAAACCTATTACTGTCCTTGTCAATTAGTGCCACTGGCTTTCCAATATCCACCTCATTTTGCCTATTACTAGTTCTCCTAGTACTCATATTACTACCCTGCGACTTCACAGTTTTCCCGCCAAAACCCATACCACTAACTATTCCTAGTTTAAAGACCTAACAGCTCCCTCCACTGCGTTGGCCAGTGCTCCCACCCCACACCTAGATAAGTGAACCCCATCCCTGGCATACATGTCATTTCTGCCATAGAAGAGGTCCCAGTTGTCAATGAATGTTACCGCATTTTCCTTACAGTATTTGTCCAGCCAGCAATTGACACCAATTGCTCTGGACAACCATTCATTTCCAACTCCTCTCCTTGGCAAAATGCCACATATGACAGGTTTCCCACCCTTCCTCCTAATTATCTCTATTGCTGACCTATACCTGCTAATCAGGTCCTCACTCCTACGTCTGCCAACATCGTTGCCTCCAGCACTGAGACAGATAATAGGATTGCTCCCATTACCTCTCATGATGTCATCCAGACGGCTAACAATATCCTTCATCCCAGCCCCAGGAAAACACACTCTCTGCCTCCTACTCCTATCCTTCAAGCAGAATGCCCTATCCATGTACCTAATCTGGCTATCCCCAACAACAACAATGTTTTTACCTTCCTTGGCGTCGTCCGTCGTGATGCTCCGAGTAGTCGACTCACATTCGCCAGGTAGCATTACACCACTTGTAGAATTCGTCAAGACGTTCTCGATGGTCTTCGTTGGGGTTTCTAGGGATGTCTCACTCACGTCTGCCAATGCTTCTTTGGTGCTCGTTGTGGCATTCCCAGTAGAACACTCACATTCGTCAGGTAGCACCGAGAATGAGTTGGAAGTTTCCACGGTAGTCTTCTGGTTTCTCGTTGTTTCTGCCTCTCCAACCGTTTTCTTGATCTTCAGCTTGGTTCCATGTTGCCCGGCCACTGACCAAGCTCCCCTCTTAACCTGGGGACTCACAACAGGAGGATTACTACGAATCCTCTTGTTCTCCTCCGTTAATCGCCGTATCTCCATCTTAGCAACTCTGAGCTCTTCTCTCAGCTGCTGGTAAAGTTGCTCAAGAGAGGGCATCCTGGTTCAGATTCACAGAGAGCACACAAACAGGTCTTCACAGAGCTAAGTACACGTCACCACAAGGCAGGTCCTTATCAAAACTACCCTACCCAAAACTACCCAAGAATTAACTCCCATACCCACGACACTAATCAAACCCAGCCCCTACCACTCTTAAGCAGGAAGTAATATTTGTACTAGAACATGGATTGGTGGAAGTCTCCCAGCCATTGCGCCTCATCGTGCATCCTTGTTTAAAATCCTGATGGGGGATTACGGATGTATACAGATTACTGCAAGGTGACTGACATCACACCTGATGCTTAGCCTTTTCCCCACATGTACGACAGAGCGGACTTTGTGGGTAATGGCAAGTTTGTTTCTATATTAGATCTCCTTAAAGGATACTATCAAGTAGATTTCTGCTTTCGTAATTCCTGGTGGTCATTATCAGTATACTGGGACCTATTTTGGAATGAGGAACTCGCTCACTTTATTCCAGAAACTGATCCATCAGGCTATTAAAGGACTTGAAAATACAGTGGCCTACCTGGTCAAAATAGTTGTGGCTTCTGATACGTGGGATCAGTATGTGTCTCGTCTAAAAACATCTTTGAGAGGTACAGGACTCAAAAGTCAACTGTAAATCTTAGTAAGTCGCCTTGCAGCCAGTCTACCATAACTTTCCTAGTCCATGAAGTAGACAGTGGCAAAGTGGCAACCAAGTTTGCTAAAGTTTCAGACAAACAAAATTATCCTATTCCCCAAGAAAAAAAATTCCTTCATCGATTTCTACGAATGATAAAGTTTTACCAGAAATTCTGTCAGAATTTCTCTAACATTGTGCCCCCGTTAACCTCTCTCTTTGTAGATGAATGGTTCACAGAACCGACATGTTGATATAGACACATGTGCAACTCTTGTGTATCTTTATTGAGGAAACGTTTCGCCACACATGTGTTGCACATGTGTCTAATGAACATTAAAATGGTATAAAATACCGACAGATTGTTAGGTAAGACACATATGCAACAGTTAGGTATCTTTATTTCGAAACGTTTCGCCTACACAGTAGGCTTCTTCAGTCGAGTACAGAAAAGTTGATAGAAGCAGAAGATACTTGAAGACGATGTAATCAGTCCATCACCCTTAAAGTTTGAGGTGGTCAGTCCCTCAGTCTGGCGAAGAGCATTGTTCCGTTGTCTGAAACAATATGAAGTTGAAGTGACAGGATGGAGCCTTTTATAGTGCTAGGAGGTGAGACGTAGGTTGATTTGGGAGGGCAGGTCCCTCTCAAACCCAGCCGTTCTCACTAGTAGAGTTTGTCGAAGTTGATGGTCTGTACCAAGATACCCTTGTGTTGCAGTGTCTGACAGAATGAACATTAAAATGGTATAAAATACCGACAGATTGTTAGGTAAGACACATATGCAACAGTTAGGTATCTTTATTTCGAAACGTTTCGCCTACACAGTAGGCTTCTTCAGTCGAGTACAGAAAAGTTGATAGAAGCAGAAGATACTTGACCACCTCAAACTTTAAGGGTGATGGACTGCTTACATCGTCTTCAAGTATCTTCTGCTGTGTAGGCGAAACGTTTCGAAATAAAGATACCTAACTGTTGCATATGTGTCTTACCTAACACATGTGTCTAATTTATCAACCTCTCTCTTACCAGTAATAACGTTCATTTCATATGGTCCTCTGTTTGTCAGGAAGACTTTATCTAAATGAAGCATTTATTATGCGCTCCTCCAGTGTTGTTATCTCCAGATTATACAAACAGGGAAGCCTCAGTGGCTCCAGCTATTTAGCAAACTGGTGCTCTGCTTCCATGTGACGCTAACTATGTACTTCCTTTCCTAGCCTATTACGCATGTTCCTATCTCGCTACACATTCATTTTGGCTTGAACTGTAGCAGTATTACGACTAGAGTGAAAAATTTCCCTCATTATGTGTCATTACGTATGTATGTATCTTTGTCCACATCAGCGCCCCTGGAAATATAAACACAAATATAAACACAGCTTGTCCAATACCCCTGCCAAGCTACCCAAGACTCTATAACCCCACCCGGTAGATCATCAGATGCAGCATTCTCCACCTGACCTCAACATTCTGAACATGACTATAAATACTCTCGTACCTTCCAACCCCAGGTAGATCCGTGTGTGACTTGAAAAAGCCCACTGTGTGGGTGAAACGTTGTCAATAAAGGATCACATTATACTGCATTTGTGTTTATATTTCCATTGTGTCGGTATTTTATACCATTTATTTCCATCAGCGCCCCTCATGTACTTGGTATACTTAATATTAAAAAAAAAGACAATTCTTTAAATTAATATTATTAATATAAGTTTTTTTTGTGTCAATAGCAAAACGCTGTAGAGGCGCTGTTGTCTATAGGCAGCTTTCCTCATGTGCTGACCCATTGCTGGAAGACCCCTGCTGACCTCGCTCTCTCCCAGGGCCACACCCAGGTCACCCGGCTGCTGCCATTACACACTCATCACCTGGTGAGTGACCAACTTCAGCATATTTGACTGAAAAATTAGACACATGTGCAACTCTTGGGTATCTTTATTGAGGAAACGTTTCGCCACACAGTGACTTCATCAGTCCATACGTAGGAGAAACTTGAAGAACAGGAGAAGAATGAGGTAATCAGTCCCTCAACCTTGAGTCGATGTGGTCAGTCCATCAATCTTGTCCATCAGTCTATTCAAGATTGATGGACTGAACACATCGACTCAAGGTTGAGGGACTGATTACCTCATTCTTCTCCTGTTCTTCAAGTTTCTCCTACGTATGGACTGATGAAGCCACTATGTGGCGAAACGTTTCCTCAATAAAGATACCCAAGACTTGCACATGTGTCTAATTTATCAACATGTCGGTTCTCTGAACCATTCATCTTCAAATATTTGACTGAAGATGTATGGCTCATTATGAAGGGGATTACCCATAGTCATGGTTCATTATCAAGGGGATTACCCATAGTCATGGTTAAGGATTCTTGAGGAAATTAATTGAAGTTATCTTTCCATCATTTGGTCTCTTTTGATTACCTCTCATAGCCCAGGACCTGTGTGTCCCCTACGGTTTTAGCACTTCTCCATGTATATAATAATCTGGTTTGTAAGTATAGATTACTTCGCTTATCATTAACTTGCGAAACAGAATTGACTGACTAAAATACTGTTGTGATTTATGCATATTTTTGTAAGTTAATGATGATCTTTAAGATAAACTGGAATGAATGTAAAATTAAAAAGTATTCTTAAAGCATATTTACTGTTTACCACCAGGACAGTGTCTCTAAGACACTCATTCCCAAGCTGTTGTTTTAGTAGTGCATGCACGTCATAGTTGAAATGACTCGCCGAACTGCAACATCTCACTCCTTTATCAGAGTGCAAACATTGTTAATCCCACCTCGTGAACTACAGATTCCCAGTAATCCTCTTTGTGTAGTACTGTAACTTCCCAAGCCAAAACCACAATGCCTACAGCCGTCCTTCAGAGGTAAAGAACCGTACTTCCCTCCTCCAGAATCGGAACATCTTCACTCATCTTTCAGAATGCAGTCACCACACTTCACAATTCCAAATCCACAACATTCTTTTCAATGTAGATTCTATTTCCCTCTTTCAGAACACAAGTTCTTCTAACAAGCTTCCCTATATTTTTTTCATATGTACGTGTGTTAGTTTAATAATTGTATTATGTATTTCATACCCATCCTGTGAGATGTGCATTTATATGGAGGACCAATTTATGCATATAAGAAATCCCAACAAGTTATTGTCTTTACAGACACGAAGGGAGCGAACCCATCTTTACGGTCGCCTTGTGGAGGAAGTGAGTTGTGCAGAGCTCAAGACTGCTGTCATGATTGGTGAGAAAGAGGAATATGAGCGTCGCATTCTCTCCCTCAAAAAAGTGACTCAGCTGTTGATGTCTGGAGCGCCGTTGGAACCCCCAGGAGGTCACAGCGTCTTCGTGTTGCACTTGGCCATCACCACTAACTGTACAGATCTCCTTCCTCTGTTACTGAGTGCCGGGGCACCTCTCACTACTACCACAGGTGGCATGAACCTTCTGCAACTAGCCTGGCGTTCTCCTGATGTCACAACACAAATTGTTGCTATTGTCACAAGGGTAAGATATCGCCAAAATTAAGTGCATTTCCCACCATAACATGGCATGTTTTTAACTCATCTAATTAAACAGGCTCGAGTCATTATTGCATTAATTAAGATAAGCTTCATATAACGTTTCCCAGCTGGATAATTTTAAACCAATTAATTTTCAACCACAAGCTTGTGGAAACTGCATCAATATTAAACTTATCTCGAACATTATTACAAACACATTAGTCGAACACAGTTGGTGTGGCAGTGTCAGTGATGTGTAATTGCCTACTGGTATTTGTATATACCTATTTGTAGGTACTGGCGGGGAACTAGTTGGAGGTAACCTATTAATAAACTTACCATCTCTTTTCCAGAGGTCATTGCACGTAATATACCTTATAATATATTCTAATATTTTCACAGTAAAACGTTCTTAATATGTGCATACATACGGCCTTTTATCCTCTTGGTACCTACGGGGAGGCTCCTTGATGCCAGTGAATGACTTCGTCAAAGGATTTGAATTTATCCAGACTACCTCCTAATCCTCAAGCTCTGTATGACCCTTACATATTTAACGTATTCCTTTGAGTGTAATAATAATGATATATACACGTAATAAGGTGTTACACTATTCGAGAAAGATATCCCAGTACTGTATAACCCGAGCCCCCTGCGAGCCAATGTACATGATAGAAATAGTGCAAAGTCCAGCATAAATTTTCCATGCAGTTAAAATTAGCAGGGAAATAATATCCTGGATTATAAGAGAAATTCACAAGTTACTATATAGATATTATTATCCCAATTTAAAGAAAATGAAAATTGGTATATATTCAGCCATAAGCTAAGTCAAACACTCCAGTAAGTCACAACAACTTTATATACATACTAAAGAATAATTTTCTTGATATATAAGAGTTAGAAATATTCTACTATACACAAATATATTAAATATGAAGTCCATCAGAATTTGCATTTTCAAGTTATCACTACTGATGGGTAAAAGTAACTGAGTGAGGAACTCAGATACTATGGTTTGAAAACTAATATTTCAATATTTCTATTTTTTGGGGGGAGGGGGGAGTTCTATTCCATTAAAATTCTCTACAATTCTGCAAGGAAAGAATATATGATTTTGTGTTATCTTAGAAAGTTCAATGTGATAAAGAAAATGAAACTGGTAAATTGTTGAGTACAAACTGAATAAGAAAATACAGGCAGTTAAGACACACCAGCGGCTGGTGTGTCAGCTAGACCACACCAGCGGCTGGTGTGTCAGCTAGACCACACCAGCGGCTGGTGTGTCAGTTAGACCACACCAGCGGCTGGTGTGTCAGCTAGACCACACCAGCGGCTGGTGTGTCAGCTAGACCACACCAGCGGCTGTTGTGTCAGCTAGACCACACCAGCGGCTGGTGTGTCAGCTAGACCACACCAGCGGCTGGTGTGTCAGCTAGACCACACCAGCGGCTGGTGTCTCAGCTAGACCACACCAGCGGCTGGTGTGTCAGCTAGACCACACCAGCGGCTGGTGTGTCAGCTAGACCACACCAGCGGCTGGTGTGTCAGCTAGACCACACCAGCGGCTGGTGTGTCAGCTAGACCCCACCCGCGCCGGGTGTGTCAGCTAGACCACCCCAGCGGCTGGTGTGTCAGCTAGACCACACCAGCGGCTGGTGTGTCAGCTAGACCACACCAGCGGCTGGTGTGTCAGCTAGACCACACCAGCGGCTGGTGTGTCAGCTAGACCACACCAGCGGCTGGTGTGTCAGCTAGACCACACCAGCGGCTGGTGTGTCAGCTAGACCACACCAGCGGCTGGTGTGTCAGCTAGACCACACCAGCGGCTGGTGTGTCAGCTAGACCACACCAGCGGCTGGTGTGTCAGCTAGACCACACCAGCGGCTGGTGTCTCAGCTAGACCACACCAGCGGCTGGTGTCTCAGCTAGACCACACCAGCGGCTGGTGTGTCAGCTAGACCACACCAGCGGCTGGTGTCTCAGCTAGACCACACCAGCGGCTGGTGTGTCAGCTAGACCACACCAGCGGCTGGTGTGTCAGCTAGACCACACCAGCGGCTGGTGTGTCAGCTAGACCACACCAGCGGCTGGTGTGTCAGCTAGACCACACCAGCGGCTGGTGTGTCAGCTAGACCACACCAGCGGCTGGTGTGTCAGCTAGACCACACCAGCGGCTGGTGTGTCAGCTAGACCACACCAGCGGCTGGTGTGTCAGCTCGACCACACCAGCGGCGGGTGTGTCAGCTAGACCACACCAGCGGCTGGTGTGTCAGCTAGACCACACCAGCGGCTGGTGTGTCAGCTAGACCACACCAGCGGCTGGTGTGTCAGCTAGACCACACCAGCGGCTGGTGTCTCAGCTAGACCACACCAGCGGCTGGTGTGTCAGCTTGACCACACCAGCGGCTGGTGTGTCAGCTAGACCACACCAGCGGCTGGTGTGTCAGCTAGACCACACCAGCGGCTGGTGTGTCAGCTAGACCACACCAGCGGCTGGTGTGTCAGCTAGACCACACCAGCGGCTGGTGTCTCAGCTAGACCACACCAGCGGCTGGTGTGTCAGCTAGACCCCACCAGCGGCTGGTGTGTCAGCTAGACCACACAAGCGGCTGGTGTGTCAGCTAGACCACACCAGCGGCTGGTGTGTCAGCTAGACCACACCAGCGGCTGGTGTGTCAGCTAGACCACACCAGCGGCTGGTGTCTCAGCTAGACCACACCAGCGGCTGGTGTGTCAGCTAGACCACACCAGCGGCTGGTGTGTCAGCTAGACCACACCAGCGGCTGGTGTGTCAGCTAGACCACACCAGCGGCTGGTGTGTCAGCTAGACCACACCAGCGGCTGGTGTGTCAGCTAGACCACACCAGCGGCTGGTGTGTCAGCTAGACCACACCAGCGGCTGGTGTGTCAGCTAGACCACACCAGCGGCTGGTGTGTCAGCTAGACCACACCAGCGGCTGGTGTGTCAGCTAGACCACACCAGCGGCTGGTGTGTCAGCTAGACCACACCAGCGGCTGGTGTGTCAGCTAGACCACACCAGCGGCTGGTGTGTCAGCTAGACCACACCAGCGGCTGGTGTGTCAGCTAGACCACACCAGCGGCTGGTGTGTCAGCTAGACCACACCCGCGGCTGGTGTGTCAGCTAGACCACACCAGCGGCTGGTGTGTCAGCTAGACCACACCAGCGGCTGGTGTGTCAGCTAGACCACACCAGCGGCTGGTGTGTCAACTAGACCACACCAGCGGCTGGTGTGTCAGCTAGACCACACCAGCGGCTGGTGTGTCAGCTAGACCACACCAGCGGCTGGTGTGTCAGCTAGACCACACCAGCGGCTGGTGTGTCAGCTAGACCACACCAGCGGCTGTTGTGTCAGCTAGACCACACCAGCGGCTGGTGTGTCAGCTAGACCACACCAGCGGCTGGTGTGTCAGCTAGACCACACCAGCGGCTGGTGTCTCAGCTAGACCACACCAGCCGCGGGTGTGTCAGCTAGACCACACCCGCGGCTGGTGTGTCAGCTAGACCACCAGCGGCTGGTGTGTCAGCTAGACCACACCAGCGGCTGGTGTGTCAGCTAGACCACACCAGCGGCTGGTGTGTCAGCTAGACCACACCAGCGGCTGGTGTGTCAGCTAGACCACACCAGCGGCTGGTGTGTCAGCTAGACCACACCAGCGGCTGGTGTGTCAGCTAGACCACACCAGCGGCTGGTGTGTCAGTTAGACCACACCAGCGGCTGGTGTGTCAGCTAGACCACACCAACCAGTCTCCACTTATTACATGAAAAATAATGTATTAATATTTATTATATGAAATTTTCATGCCTGAAGATGAAAGCCAAGATTTTCTTTAATAAAACGCTACAAACGCTGAAAATTTGAAGCTATCAGAAAAAAAGTATTATCAAATAATTACTTATAATCCAGTGACTACACGTCTTCAACAAATAAAATTCCAAATTTACTTAAACTTAAGATTTCGTTCGGATTTTTAACCCCGGAGGGTTAGCCATTCAGGATAACCCAAGAAAGTCAGTTCGTCATCGAGGACTGTCTTATTTCCATTGTGGTCCTCAATCTTATCCCCCAGGATGCGACCCACACCAGTCGACTAACACCCAGATACCTATTTGCAGCTAGGTTAACAGGACAACAGGTGTAAGGAAAAGCGTCGAAATGTTTCTACCCCGCCGGGAATCGAACCCAGACTCTCCGTGTGTGAAGCGAGACCTTTGCCAGCCAGGCCACAGGAACACAAGTGGACTTAAATGATGTCATTGAATGAATCAGAGTTAGTATTTTCTAGACGATTAAATCGAAACATTCATCAAATATTAAATTGATTAAATATCTCTATTTAGTATAACAGGAAAACTGGGCCTTGTTTATCACATTCAGGAAGCGATTCACCAGAGTTCAACATTTGGACTTAATCACGAGAAATTCTTCATGTACCTCACATATTACAACGTTAAAGTTTTTATCACCTTCCTTAGTATGTTGTTAAATTCTCGCACACAAACTAAAATTAAGAGGTACTAGGCCAGTAATTCTCAACCTGGGCTAAATTTACCCCTTGGGAGGTAAAAAATACATGGCAACGGGTAATTATTTTCGTGAAAAACCTGAAGGATTTATTTTTTCTGACCTTTTTTTTCTGTCCCTTTATGATGGCGATAAATGTTTTGTATGGAAGTGACGGAGTAAATGGAGAAATACATCAAGCCGAGAAGGTTAATGATGGAGGAAGAGTTAAGAATCCCTGGCCAAGGCCATTAGCTAGTACATGTTAAAGTCATTCATAAGAGATAGACTTACATATACTTAAATTGATTAACAAAAAAATAAATTTCACACTACTTTTAGACATTAAATTTGTAGACGTGCACCTAAACACTTTAATTTCGCTCTCATCAGTCGTCGAGTTAGGATGCTTCTGTTTCTGATTGTTTAATATCAAGCAACAGAGAGTTTCAGATGTTACTGGAGTCATTGCAGGAAGCTGAGAATGGCTTCCACAATTCTGGTCATAGAGCACCAGCACATGTCAAGTGTTCCAAGAATTTTGACCTGGTTACCGTACACCAGCATTGAAAATTTAAGTGAAATAAGCAAAATATAAGAGTTGGAGGAAGTAAAACAAGAAATAGTTAAGCAACCACTCATAGCTCCTCTGTGAGGAGATCAAGTAATTTATTTGATAATGTTATAAATATATAATAATCTATTCTTCTGTATTCTTTTAAATTTTCTTTTATTTTAGCTATTATATTATATTTTTAAGATTGTTTGATATGTAATTTATTTTTTATTAACACATCGGTCGATTCTCACCAAGGCAGGGTGGCCCACCGCACCTCCTCCTAATTTCCAAACTACGAATTCTCTGCATTATATTCACACCACACATTGCTCTCAGACATGACATCTCCACTGCCTCCAGCCTTCTCCTCGCTGCAACATTCACCACCCATGCTTCACACCCATATAAGAGCGTTTGTAAAACTATACTCTCATACATTCCCCTCTTTGCCTCCAAGGACAAAGTTTTTTTTTTATCTCCACAGACTCCTAAGTGCACAACTCACCCTTGTCCCCTCATCAATTCTATGATTCACCTCATCTTTCATAGACCCATCCGCTGACACGTCCACTCCCAAATATCTGAATACATTCACCTCCTCCATACTCTCTCCCTCCAATCTGATATCCAATCTTTCATCACCTAATCTTTTTGTTATCCTCATAATCTTGCTATTATTAATTTAATATTAATTTAATATTCCTCTATTTGTTCAATTCTCTCAACATTTTATATAACTATTTGCATGTAACTGGATGTTATTATATTCCAAGTTCATTATTACAAATCCCCGAAGGAGTATCCTTATATGCTTGCCAGATTTTTTTTCTTTCCTCCAGAATTTCCGTTTTATTTTGATCTTAACAGGAGACGGCCTCATCCTGTAGGCTTCAAATTTTCAGATAAATTGAATAGGATTCTTGAAACATTAGGATTGTGTAGGAGCCCTATGACAAGAGTTGTAGAACTCATTTCCAGCGTTTTAATATGGCTCTGACAATTTGTAAAAAATGTGAATTTGAAGTGTGTACAGTGCTAGTCACGGCATTATGCCGGGTGAGCGCCCCGGCAAAACGCCGTAACGAAAATCAAAGGCCTACCATACAGGGGGTCTTTTTTCGTCAGTGCATTATGTCGGGTAGCAGGCGTTAGCATGACATCACGACCTGCCGTCACACTCCACAGTGTCTCCTCAGTGCTCACGTGGCTGCCGGGGTGAGAGGTAATGTTGCACTTTTGTCTCTCATCTGCCTCAACTTTTGTCCAGTGTTCCCTTTAGTTTTGGGGCTATACATGTTTGATTATGGGTAAAAGGAAGTCTGTAATACCTGAAACTATAGCTCAAATAATAGGGCTTCACAAAGAGGGCACCAGACGAAAGAAACATTGGAGAATGTTGGTGTGTGTGAGCGTTCAGTGAGGACCAGGGCGCAGCGTTTCAAGGCTGGTGACGGTGTCGAGTTACCATCTGCCAAACCTCGGCCTCACCCCTCCAAGAAGTTATGAGATACTATAATTTCTGAGACTAGCTTCAATCCGTCAACGCTAGCAACTTGATAATGTATATTCTGTGCTAGTGTATTTTATGAGGTTTTGCTTATTGGTGAGTTGTAATTAGATTTGGTTCGTGTATTTCCTATTTTACCATTTTTAATTTCGAATTTGGGATGTTACTTTCAATATGATAGCTTGTGAATGTCTCTTCTGAGTCCCTTTAACTCTTAAACGCTAATGTTTAACTTAATGTCAAATATGCCTCACCCTGTCTTATTCCAGTCTCATACTAATGTACAGGAGACTAGGGTGGTACAGTATGGTACATATGTAACAGGAGACTAGGGTGGTACAGTATGGTACATATGTAACAGGAGACTAGGGTGGTACAGTATGGTACATATGTAACAGGAGACTATGGTGGTACAGTATGGTACATATGTTACAGGAGACTAGGGTGGTACAGTATGGTACATATGTTACAGGAGACTAGGGTGGTACAGTATGGTACATATGTTACAGGAGACTAGGGTGGTACAGTATGGTACATATGTTACAGGAGACTAGGGTGGTACAGTATGGTACATATTTTACAGGAGACTAGGGTGGTACAGTATGGTACATATGTAACAGGAGACTAGGGTGGTACAGTATGGTACATATGTAATAGGAGACTAGGGTGGTGCAGTATGGTACATATGTAACAGGAGACTATGGTGGTACAGTATGGTACATATTTTACAGGAGACTAGGGTGGTACAGTATGGTACATATGTTACAGGAGACTAGGGTGGTACAGTATGGTACATATTTTACAGGAGACTAGGGTGGTGCAGTA